>NC_064437.1:5980000-6160000 GCF_023343835.1 Lagopus muta | reverse complement strand
AATGGTTTGAACTGGTACCAGAACACCACCTGTTGGTATTTTTAATCTCTATCCATGGAGAAAAACCGTGCTTAGCACCAATCAGCGTAATAGCTAAACATATCAACGGTGCTAATTAGATTATACATAAATTTTTGAATCTGTAAATTTTTGTTATAACCTGGAAGTCTTTATTTTATTCAGCTAAGGAATGTCAACTGCAACATCTTCAGCCATCAGAGCTGTGGTGGCATTGCTCAAAGAGGTGATACAGAGCCTGAGTCCCTCTGACCCCACATTACATACGTGTGGCATCCAAAGTGGCATTCACCCTTAGTGCAGCCACTTCCTCTCTCTGAACTGATATTTATTGGCTTATCTGTACAATGAAGTGTGGTTGCTTGTCTTGAAATGAGAATATGAGGTCCTGAAGTTTTATAACTTTTACATGCAAAAATATATTCCTTTTGAACAAGTTGGCTGTTGGCTCTTACAAGAAGTAGGCACTTCTCATCACTATATTGAAATGACTTGAAACAATGAAGTAATTAAGAATAAAGTTTTAGCTTAAATGCAGAGAACAAAGGCAGCACAAAAGCAACACCTCTCCTTCCCACACAGTACTGGTGTTCTCTGCTACCAACAGATCAACAGAAGCATATGGGGAAAAAATTTATCCTATTCAAAAGAAGATTTTTAAAAGTGACCCCAAGGGAGAAAGCTTTTGACTTCAACCATGCATCTGTACCCAAAAAGTCATCTCTGCTTAGGTAAATCAAATTGCTATGCTTCAATTTAAAAACTGCAACTAAACCACTGCCTACTGGGGAGCTCACATTTTTATTCATACTTACAAGAGGTTGCTGATTCTACTCAGCAATGGCAGTAATTACCAGTGGACTTATAGTTCAACCAATACAACGAAGAAAATGAAATGCATTTTAGAAGTGTTAGTGAATTATTCTGGCTTGGTTTTCATTTTTGTATGCTCCATGGCATTTAAGTTGCTATGATAACTAAAATAAACAAAGATTCAGAACAAATCATGAACCTATATAAATGAAATTATAATTAATTTTCTAGGCTAATTTTCAAGGTTTCACTGCATCAGTTGATGATACATACCCAAAGCAGATAAATTATATCTTTAATATTAATTAAAGTTTTACTTAAGTAAACTTGTTAAAAAAAAAAAAAGAATGATTTAAACCTCATACATTTACATTGTTTGAACTTCAATGAGCAGAACAGATATAATTCATGGTGTTAAAAGTTGTTCAGGCTCTCTGAAAGCTAAAAATGTGTCCTTGCTGAATAGCAAAATGAGATTTCCACGGACTATGTATGCCTTGTTTCCCACAGTTAAAGTGTCACAGCATGAAAACATTCTCCTACTTGTGGACATTTTGGTACCTATTCCCTGGGTGAGCGTGTGCAAAAATGATTGGAAAGAGTTATTGACAATTCATACAGTATCCCATATTTCATTAGGCAGAACAACATATCTTAACTCAGAGGGGAGATGAAGCAACAATGTTTTAAATGACTATTGACTCCAGTAAATTTCCTGGTAACGTCAGAAGACTGTAGTCTGTCAGGTTCATGAGAGACTCGAGATGATACAGGAATCCAATTATGTGAAGTCTATTTAGTTGTCCTGTTTGCTAAGCCAAAGGTTAACGAGAACTGCACTGAAAAACCTCCTGTGGTATTACAAAGTATTTCTTAGGCGACATAAAAAGTAAATGAAAAAGTATTTTAATCAAGTCTTTAACTCTTTAATTGCGACTGTGTACTACACAATACAGCAAACAAAAAGCGATGGAAAAAGTGTTTTAGAAAAATCTGTCACTGAAAAACAGAGATCATTACTTATTAATAGAGTAATTATTACTATTTCTAATTTGCAAAGGAAAAACGTTCAGATAGTCACTGCTAGCATTAAATCTTTATAAATAGTAAGCCATGGCCTCTAATTTTAGACAGAAATTAATTATATTTTTGTTGGTAACACATTCCAATCTGTTTACACAGCTGACGAGTCTCAGCTGCAGCAGACTCGAGCAGAGAGCTTTGAGGACTTTCCTGCTTTGGAGCAGATGACTCAACATTCACCAATTTCATTAAGGATGAAAAGGGGAAAAATTCACCTGCAACAATGTCACTTGTAAAAACAGACTTAAAACAGATTCATGAGTTTTGCATATGTGAGCTATTCTACTCAAAAGAAAGGTTCTGTATTTTTTTCTCCCTTGCTGCTGTGGGAAAACGGATTAGAAGGGTTGAGTTTCCAATTCTTTTCTGGGCTAATGTAAACTAATAAAACGTTAAAATGGATCCAAATTTCAAAGACTGTAATTACCACATGACACCATGCTGTTATTTCAGATCTTAAATCTATCCTCTCATATATGCCCTTGAATACGTGGAAAGAGATTAAATCAACTCTCAGAAACTTAACTACTGTTTCTGCAAACATTGCCACAGGCTTTTCCCAATTATATTAAAATTCAGACTGTTTTTGCTTTTTTTTTTTTAAATTATTATTTGCATAAATCCTTACCAAATGCAAAAAAAAAAAAAAAAAGAAAAAGAAAAAAAAAGCAGCAATCACAAACAGCAAATCTTCTTTTACAGGGGGGGAGTAGAAAGGGACAAGAAAGCAGAATGTAATGCACTGAGGATAATGGTAACTTAGATAATGTTAATACAGAAAAAGCAAAGACCAATTCCATCTTCACTTTCTAGAACACTCTACTGAACATTGTAGGTTCAATCCTTAGTTTAAATATAAAAGTCTATAAGAAAAGAAAATACCTATTTTTTTCTATATTTTTCTCAGGCCACTATCTTGAAATCTACACAGAGCATCACTAGGTAATTATTTCGGTGGTTTAGGTGATTTTGTTTTAAGATTAGGGTGAACCTCACTGGCTGACATTGGGAATATACTAACAGAAAAAAACTGAACAAAAATGAAAGATGTGATGTAAAATTCCAGTGTAGGGGCAACCACATAATGAAGGAAGTCTAACATTTGACTGAATTTTGTATTAAAGTCCCATAGTTTCATGAATTTGTAGGCAGTTCCCTGCTTACTCACTCTGTTGCATACTGTAAGCAGACACTTTTATCTTAAGCTAATATTACCCTCCATTTCTAGATAATGGTGATACCAAAACCTGTAAAATATGTTTGAAAATTGAAATATCTTTGCATACAAAATATTTACTAATTTGAAATGCAATCTTGAGAAGCACAGATTCTTGGTGGTTCTGCAACAGCCGAGGTAGATAGTCTTCACCAGCTTCAACCTACCTACTTAATGCTAGACGGAAGAATTCATAAATTAATGGACAAAACAGAGAAAAATATACAGATTACTCAGAATACATGCAAAAATGTTATTTTTTCCTTAAGTTTCCTTAAGCAATTTTGCTTTAGCCTAGGATCATTGATTCCTTCTAGTCCAAAGCATACAATGAACATTAATGATGATGAACATTAATCTCATGGAAAAGGAAATCTTCCCAAAATACTTCAGATATAATATATCTAGATAAATATTCAGATAAAAGTCTGAAATATGTATAATAAATAGCAAGCTTCTGCATATGGGTCAATGAAAACAATTGGATTTTGATGAGAATCGCTCAAGCACAAATGGCTATTTGTAGGAAGAAACAAAATGAGAACCAAAGCTACTTACTGAGTCGTCTGTGGCAGAAGGAGGCCAGCCCTCCCACTGCTGGTGACGGACAGGGATACTGGTTAGGTCGTACACATTCCGTTTTACCTGGGAAAGAAAATCAGAACTTGCAATCAAAAGCATACAAGCAAGCTGCATCATTTTCATAATTCCAGGCTTTCTGAGTTTTTCCCAACTACCTACTGTAAAATAGAGCTCAAGTACAGTGCTCCCAAAAGCATCTGAACAAAAAAAAGTTAAAGAAAAAACATCTGTAATATATCACTGAGAACATGTTATTAATGGAGCCAGATAAACCTGCTACACAACACATAATACAAATTCCTCACAGTAAAAAGTGCTGCCATGTAATGAACAACCTGAAGGGACAGAGAAGGTAATAATAAAAGTAGTTAGAGTTCATTAGTACATTCTGTTTTCTCCTGAAATTTTTGCATTCACACCTCAACTTGTACACAAAGAAATACAATTATTTTTTGCATAAGTTTATTAAAAGAGATCCAAAAGTAAAAGTGACAGTATTAGAAGTGAACATACAAATTAATAATCCCATTTCAAGAATAACAACACATTTCAAATGTTTAACAAAAATCATGTAAACTCACTTTCACATAAATACTTTTATCAAGCTATTAAAGTATAACGTGCTGCAATTAATGATCTTATACAATGGTTATCAGTAAGGAGAGAGAGGGTGGAAGGATGGAAGGAAGGAAAAGAGGAAGGGAGGAAGAAAATGGAGAAAGCATTGAAGATTTCAAATAGAGGAAGAAATGAAAAATACAAGAACTATAAAACTCTTTCCTCAAAAACATTAATGCATTAAAAAAAAAAAAATGTTTCACCAGAGACTTTGTGGTGACTGCTTATAGGGCAAAAAAAATATCTTTGTAATTGAGGTAGCTCAAATTGCGAATAATATCTTATACCAGAACATAAAGATTGCAGAAGCATCAAGCACCCGTGAATGCTGCCCCACCAGACCAGAACTGTGAGCAATGGAAGGCATACAGTGACCAGTGCTGGGCTTTGCTTTGCTTTCCATACAGCTGCAACATATGAATACATGGCCCTCATCTATTTACACACAGCTATTTGCAGTTCCAAGTAAAGACCTCAACCATGGATTTAATAGGCCAAAAAACAATTTCAAAAAGTGAGGTTTGATAAATGTTACTAACATTTTATATAATTTTTTCACTAGGTAAAATTGGTCAGGAAGTCAGAAGTTGTGCCCTGGTCTCAATGAAAATGAAAGTCTCTCATTCACATAATGGAATAAGGGTGATCCTAAAGTTCCTAAAGAGATGATGCTATAAAATAAGGCAATCTACTGAGTAACTATTTTATATACTTTGCCCCTAACTACTTAATCAGTTACTTGCCATTAAAGTCAACTACAGAATACACAATAACACAGTACAGAAATATAACCATATGCCATCTTTAAGTTTACTTTTAAATTGGCATTTATTTTTAATACAGAATTTATACACAACATCTGGCAGAAGATTCATCTAAGAATACATGTCCATAATGAAGTAGTAACAAATCTCTTTTTCTCTGCTTTATCTTTAGAGGAAAATGCCACATGTGCTCTTGTTTTTGGCATACAGTTCAAGCATGCTAACAAATGGATAGAAGACACATGTGCGGACATCAAGCAGTAAAATAACTGTTCTAATCACTGTAAATAAGCTAAGAGGGAGCATACATTTGCTGTCACAGATGTTGACTTGGACAGTATTCTTCAGCAGACTCTTCATGGCACTGCTGCAAAGGTTTGCCAACAAAGAAATGCTGCTGAGAAAGTTCAAGGCATAAACAGAACGAAGGCTCAAAGTACAGTGCTACGCCCAGCCAGGCACTGAATTGCCAATTCTCAGATCCTGCATACAATTACTGATATTATTCTCATGACTTTTTCCCATGGTAATAAATTGCCCCTTAATACAGTGAAAAACTGCTTAATATTTCTGGATAGATTTAATACACCGGCATGAGAATGTGAACTATCAGTGTTAACTAGGCTACGTGGTTGAACGTTTTCAAGACTATTCTGCACTGGTGACTGAGAAAAAGGGCTTCATTTTATTACCTAACAGCAAGTAAAATTACTTCCATCACAGTGGCTCTACATCTCAATAAAGGATAAAAAAAGGCCATGGAGGTTGCCTTATTTGGATATCTCAGTATCCTAGCATGTATTTGTTTTGGAGTTTCCGCTTATCTCCAAATTCTCAGGGTGTTTTAGAATCAAGATTTATTTTTCTTTTTTTTAGATTAAAAAAAAAAAAAACCTGGCGAATTACATATATGCCCCATACTCTGTGTTTTAATATTGGTGGTTTTTTTTTCCAGGTGCTCCTGCAGAGAATCTGATCTGGTAAGTATGTTTCAATCAAAAATTTTAGAACTCTATTTTAAATAAAAACTAAAATAAGAAGGTTATTTTGTTTTAGACAGAGAATACTGAAGCACTTACTAGAGATGAGAGAGTACTTTGTATTACTGCCATCTCAAATGTAAGCACATCATACTTTTAAAAAATACAAATATAGTTTAATTATTCAAAATTGATTTAAATAAACGTTTTAACCGTAAATACATACGGTATATTTGTGTGTATATGTGTATGCATACACACATGCACTTGTGAAAAATGGAACTATGGAGGACAAGACTCTATGGAACTTGGTATATGATCTCATTCCTACTGTTCAAAACAAACAGCCTTTCTTCACTGCTTCTTAACAAGAAGCCAGCCTGCTGTGCAGCATTTGTTCCGCAGTGGTATTAAGGTAAAGAGATGTCATTACTCAGTAGTGACCCCACAACATCCCATCAAAATGTAACAATACTGAGCTGTGATCAGCAGAATATGGTTCTTGCTTTTTTTGATTCTTTTTCAGGATAAACTGCCTCTGAGATAACTGCTCCCCAGTTACACATCAAAAAAAGTCTTATTAATTTTATTTTCCCATTATTAAACTCTAAAAAGAGCTCTTTCAAAATAACAAGTGAAATTTATTTACAGAAATGGGATCAAGAGCATTACATTATATTGCTTTCAAAAAGCTTTCAGAAGTAAAAATAAATAACTCAGAAGTCACATTCTTCAAATTCCATTTTAATTCCAAATCACAACAGAAAGGCATTATGAAAAAAACAGTATTTCCCTTCTTTCATTAACTCATCTGTAACTGCACTGAATTCAATAACATTCCTCTGCTATTCTAAGCTTGAAAGGCATGCTCGGGGTAAAGTGTTATGTTGGTATAAAGCACAATGCCAGACTGATGTGCTGAACAAAAGTGATCAAAGTTGAAGTAATTTTAGCCAACGCACAACTATTCTGCTGCATTATTCTACCAGAATGACATCTGTTGAGCAACTCGTCGCAGAATAAACGAGTTGTTCTAGGCAGGCCTGGCCGGGTAGGGGACCATGTAAAACTGATCAGAGTAATGTTTGGTTAAACAAACTGCTCGAGTTAAGATCACAACTGGATTCTGACTTCAAGCCAAAGTAGCCCTCTTTGAAACAACAAGCCACAGGCAATTATTTCAGATAAAATAGGTTTGCTTTAAAATAACGACTTCATTTTAGGTTTATTTGATAACTAAAATGGTATCAAGAAAGCAAAGTGGGGAAGATTTAGAGAGGAGGAATATTTACTGATTAATTACAGAAACACTCTTCATTAATTGTTTCAGCTTAAATACTATGTAAGGAGGAAAATGCTCTCGTGATTCACTCTATGCAGAACCATAAATCACTTCTTCAGTTAATCAGCAAAACGAAAACCTATGGCAGTGCTCTTCACACAACTGAAAAACATTCAGTTTGCATTTACCATCTGCTAAATTTGTATTTAAAGTTCTCACGATGCTGACAGGAGGACTGAAATCCATATAACTGTGTAAAGCTAACTAATTTCCAGTGCCTTCCACTGAGCTACATTTATTGGCAAACTTTTTGGTCCCCCACCTTTGATCAGCTAGAAATACTAATTGGCAGCATTGTCTTTGTGTAGCCCAGAACTTCTTTACATAATGTGGAGATACCATGGAGACTGGCATATTGCTATGGCAGCCGCCCTTCAGATTATAATCTCCAGAATATTCCAAATCAATGAAAAACAAATTAGAGGCACATTTACTTGGTTCCTCCATTCAGCTGTGAACAGTATCAATACAACCATTTAAACAATAAATAAATTTGGATGCATTTTAACTTGGAAAAGCATGTGTAATTGCTGCAGAATGGAATGCCCTTGCCTTGCAGCTGTACCAGATGATGGAGAAGCACGTGAAATTTTACCTTCGCTCATTTTCTCTGGTGATAGGACAAAGTTAACATATTAAAAACTAGTTCTAAAAACCTGAATATGGAGGCAGCCAAAAATTGCCAGATACAGGCAGTCTTACTTTCTTATCTTTCGCTGTTTTTGTAGGTGAGAATGTTGCTTTAAAACTGGGGCTAAGCAGAGAAGATAGCCTCTGTAGAGACAGAATTACTGCAACATTCAAAGCCCTTCCACATCTATATTAGTAAGAATAAAATGAAGTAAAATGTAATCACAGGGCAAGAATTCCATACCAGCAATGTGATGGTAACACTGACCTTCCAGTGGTGCCACCGGGAATAAGAAGCTACTTTCATAATTCTGAGCTGGAAAAATCTAAAATTTACTGCCAAGAAATCTAACATTGACAGAATTTATTTTTTTTTTAAATTAAAATATTATGCTGAATCAAAGAAGCCTGAATCTGTATCTTTGAATCAAAACAAATCACAACAAAGAATCACAACAAAGTTCAACAGTAGCTTCCCTCAGGCTGTTTTCTGCTTATGTAGGTACAAACTTAATTGAAATAATGTAGATAATGAACTTTTGTTAGTCTTATTATTAAATATAATTTATGCAAAGCTGCAAATTGGCTGAGATGCTAAAGACTGTTCCAGGCACATAGGCAGCATGAAAGACAGTGCAAAAATGAGTGCATGAATGGCAGACAAAAGGAGCAATAAAGTCAGAGGACTGTGAGGAATGTGGAATGTGAGTTGGGGGACACAGAGAAATGAGATCAGACGCAGACAGAGCAAGGTTGCATGGGGCACTGATGGCAAAGCCAGAATCTTGACTTTGACATTGTAACTGAGAATTAGTCACGACAAGCAAGCACAATTTTCAGGGCACAATAATGTTATGGACAGGGCAGTGCCAGGCAGAAATACAGAGTAAGCAAAAGCATTTTGCTGAAGAAAGACAGAAAGAAAGGAAGCAAATGCAGCTGAAGTGATAATCATCAAAACCACAGAGGAAAATCTCAGCCAAAGTTTCACTAACAGACAGTGGGCAGCAGCTCATGGGAAGTGCAGAAGGGGATATAGAAGTGCAGAAGGGGATAAAGCAGTGAATCTGAAAGGATACTGATGTTATCAATAGTTCCGAGCAGATGGGTCAGATAAAATGGTGATTTCTGTTAGCTTTGGACTGCCCAAAAACTGTTAGATGTACAAAGATGTAAGATTAGAGATGAATTTCTCTGCCACAAGCTATTGTCCAAGTGTGCTCCACAGGAGTGATCAAAAAGTGGGACAGAAACAGAAGAAGTTAGGAGAGAAAAAATGATCCATACTTTTAAGTTTTCTCAAGGCAGAGAAAAATTTACATTTTATCAGCAGTCAATCTGAAACTTAGATGATAATCAGTCTCTAACAGCTGAGTGAGGTTTAAATCACACAACACTTCCAATTAGGGAATTAAGATGTCCCAAGCAGGCTACTTTTGCTTGTCAAGAATTGCGCAGCACTTACTCTCCATGGAAGATTCACTGTACTGAAATAACCATTTACATTTGCTCAATTCACTCTATTGTAATGTAAAGGAAAAACTTATCTATTTGTAACCTAAATATTTTAAAGTCTACACCAAATGCAGAAGATGGCCTCTTCAGCCCAAGCCTGCCAGCCAGTCCTAAATCAGCACTTTTCTGAGTTACACTGCAACATATTCTCTAATTCATTTTCTTTTTTAATTACACAGCTCTTCCTTTAAATTATTATTTTTGTTTTCTAATACTTCTGATAAGATTATATTCTGTACTATTAAAGTCTTCCTCGGGACGCTATAGCTTTGAAGCCACTTTTGTTTATTGCAGGAGAAAAATGTGGCTTAAATTCAAACAATTGATTTTAATTCAATGTCTGAAATCCATTACTTGCTTATTCTATCGTGGTAAGTAGAATTGAAACAAATAAGAGCCTCAAAACTTCCATAGTTACTGAATAGAGTACTCAATTCCCTCTGATTAAGACTGTTTCATTTGCAAATTTAAAACAATATACAATTTTAAACCTTCCTAAAAAGATGTTGAGAGGACCTGGATGTCCTCTATATATGAGTCACATACAAAGCAGAACTCATCAGCAAGTTATAACAAAATCATCAGAAAATTTTCTGCTAGCTTTTCATGGGCCACTTTCCTATAATTAAACATATTAGCATACAGGAAAGCCAAATTTCACTCCAGAGTTTATTGAACAGCATTCAAAACAACATAAATCCAGTTTAAACTACTGCTGAAAATGGGTTGTGCTGTACTGTAGTACTCAGCAAATATTGTGTCAACATCTTCATTAGGAGGTTTGCTGAATTCATTATATAACCCTTCAAATTAACTTAGGTCTGGAAAAAAAACATGTGATGCTTGTGACATTTTGCTGATAAGAGTTCAAATAAAGACAATTAAGCCACATTGAACACTAAGCAAAAACAACTGAATACGTTTTTTGGTTTTTTTTATGTTTCTAGATCTTTAATTTCAGTATCTAGAAAAGAGATTGATGTACATAAATTTTACCACTGATTGTTGGGAATGTGGTAGGAGAACTTCATATATCTAAGGAGGAGATCAGCGATTTAAAATAAGTAACCCACTCTATTTTTAGACTGAATTATGAAAGACTATGAAGAATAAATGGCTGAATAATCAAATGCAAAGTTAACACGTTATTTTGCTATTAGGTATTTTATACTGGAAAAGGCAGGAAAATTTTCAGGAGAAAAATCTGTAAGCAGACAGCAAACTTGAGAGATGATTCACCATAACGTTCCAGTAAAAAATATCTCTTGTGGGGATATAAAGCACTGGGTAGGAGGACAGACTTCCCAGAAGTGTTAGAAAGCAGTGTGTTCTCCATCTAGGTAAGCACTTACAGATTCATTCCCCTAGATTCACATCTATCACACTGATGTCAAACAGGCTTCAATGCAACAAAGAATGGAAGCTGAATAATTCAGTGATGGAAACTGAACATAAAATGCTAGTTCCATTTCACTGGTGCAAATTCTTGCGGGCTATGTACTAATATAAAGTATTAACAACAAATTTTAAATGTCCTAATCTCCAAAAATAAACAGTTGTTTGGTTTTCTTTTTTTCCCACTCTAAGCTACTTGGCAACAACATATCTACAGCTTGTAGACACTTTCAGAGAGAGATTACCTGCATCCTTCAGATCATCACTGAAATTGAGAACCACAACACTTATTTAAACAATTTTTTTTAATGCTTAAGGCATTCTCCACCACTTAATCCGAGCTCTCCAAGCTCAGATACTATTTTTTTTTTTGCCACTTCTTTGGATCTGCCCTCTTCCTCAGCTGCAGCAAGCAGCAGATGTTGAATGAGTCTTGCTCGCACCATCTCCTCCCTGTAACATCTACTGAGGGTGAATATCAGACATTAAACCTTCACTCAACATCAAATATGTTTGGTATGTATGATAAGGTGAAACAATTTTAGAGATGTTATTAAAAAAAAGAAAAAAGCTTGCTAAATTGTAAGGAGAACAACTGAGTTATGCATAGTGAGATTTGTGACAGTGTACTGCAGACACCCCTATGTATCTGCATATAGAGAAACTACAGTTCCATACTCAGGCACTTCACTGCATTAAAAATGTTGTTTTATTTCTCAGTGCCACAGTCTTTTGCCAGAATACATGCACATTTTCATTCTGTGAAATAAAATACCATTTTGCTGATCTCTGTCCTAAAATACCTAAAACTAGAAGTCCTATCACAAGGGCATTACAGGTAAATGCAAGTTACAATCTTCTGAACTTGATGCGGAAGTTACTGATTGCAACTATATGGCTGGCACTACACAAAGCTTCAGCCTATATAATTATTATTATTCATTACTTGCAGTGCCTAGGAGACCTAATTGTGATAATCCCCTCTGAACTTAAAAACACACAGCCCTTTGAATTTTTTTTTTTAATAGAAGGTTAAAAGAAGAAACAAATTTCTACAGAAGAAGGAAGAACACGTTCTTGAGAAATGGAGGCAAAAGACATGAGTATTAAAAAAGCAACAACAACAAATCCTTTTAGCAGCACATGCAATAGGTTGAAAAAGGGTACAAAAGAATTAGAGTTTGAGCTAGCTGTGACATTAGAGATTGAAAGGAAGATGTGATTAGGGTTAAAAGAGAGCAAACAACAAAGACTTACTGACAAAACAATTTTATGAATTGATTGGAAAATGCCTTAAAGACTTCTGCTAACAAAATGAAACTGATGACAATACGTGAAGTTTTGGGCTTGTTTTATTTTTGTTTGTTTTGCTTACATACAGTGTGCTGACATGGAGGAGGCACATTCTGAAGTCCCAGTTTGTTGTTCCACTCAGTAGAAAAGGTCATTTGAGAAAAAAATACTTACTCGTAGTTTGAATGAAACAGTATTGCTCAGTGGGTACTACTAACTGACCTTCATGCACACTATAAAAGACAACAGGCAAGTGACAGTAAGTCATCTTTTATCAGATCGCTACAAGAGGCAACCACTCTTTGAGAAAGCACCCAAAATAAACAATAAAATAAAGAGCAAATACAGTTTTTAATACTGTTGCACTAAGAAAGAGTGCTCACTTGCCACAGAAAAGTTTCCAAAACAAACTGTTAATGCTACAATCCCAATTCCATCTGCTTTAATGTCCTAAGATGTTGATAAATTGCCAAATATCAGGTATTTTATTCCTATTCAAAATTAACGTCTTCAGATATCTTGAAAAACAGTGAGACAAACAGTGGAGGTCCAGACTGAAGCAAAACTCACACCTGCCAGTATGGACATTTGTACTGCTGTAAAACATACCAATTTTAGTTACCACTTCTCAGTAGATTTCAGAATGCTTTATGAAGCACGATAAGAATGTTACATGGGTTATCTTTTGGATTCTACTGTATCTGTATACATTGCTGTAACAGACCCGAAGACAGAGAACCTTGCTGTACCAAACATCAAATAAAAATACACAAACTGAATGAGGATGTCATTAGGAAGGAGCCTTGGAGCCTTGAAAGACTGACTAAAAGACCAGGTTAAAAAGAAAGTCAAATGAAAGCCACTAGTTGAAACAGCTGGTCCACTAATTACAACAGATTGCAGTAGGGTAACAGTTTGCACCTGGGCTAACCTGATGAAAGAGATCATGGGGAGTCAAGGGACAAATAATTGCATACATGGATTGCATACCAAGAAGACAATATGTAATCCTAATAGATTACCTCAGTGATTAAATCAGTAACTTTGAGAAAAATATGTCTTGACAGCAATCATGAAGTTAAGGACGTGACCAAGAGTAAAATCTGTAATTCAAGTTTTTTAAAATTTGTATGAAAACAATATTTTAACTAATAATATACTTTCTGTGCATACCAACATCTCTGAGAAGTACCAGGGGCAGAAGCCACAGCCACTACCAGATAATGGTAAAATACAAAGGTTAGGAAGTAAAAAAACAAAAAGTGCACATTACATCGATTTGATCCCAGCTTGTCCACATCAGATGTGCATATATTCAGACGACAGTGCAAACAAGCACTATTTTGCAGCTCCTGTCTTTCAATCTTTTTCACTTCCTTTGTCAGGAATTATGGTGCAAACTCTTCAGCAAAAGTGTTATACTTTCCTTTATCTCTTATCCTGGCTGTGTTCTTCTATTTTTCCATAAGGAAATAATTATCTTATTGATCTATAACACAGTTTAAACAGATATTTTATATAGTCAGGTCCCCATTCATGAGAACCCTAGTGATTATTTGTAGGGCATGAATTATCACTAGACGTGAGAGAGTGGATATGGTTCTTGCAGTGGAGAGTAGATGTTATGTTTTCACGGCTGTCATGTTCTGAACAAAAGATGAATTTAGATGAATTTATTTGATGACAAACATCCTCACCTTCATTTCAAAGAAACTGGCTTGTGACAGCCAAAGCATGATAAATACATATCTTGCTCTTTCATCACTTCCCTGTTTGTGCGTTTTCATGGGTTTCAAAAGTAATCAGTCATACCAATAAATGGTAAAATAAACGGCCATTTTAAGAAGGAGAATGGAAGGCAGATGCTCAGGTTTTACTGCATTACATGAATAACACCAGTTGCACTCATATTGAAAAAAATATTTCCCCTTTACAAATTTCTTTTAAGGAAACAGAAAACGCCTAAGACTCGTGTGCTTCAGCAATGATCGATATTTTAAGTGGTAAGCCTAACAGATTTAGCTTAAGAAGCAGATAATAAAAATCACTATTTTGTCAAGTGCCTTTTGTCTCATTTCTTGACAACTCTGATAAAATACTCTTAATGAGAGTAAATTTTACTGTTACTAAACAATATAAAATCTATAAATATTGTGTAGCACAAGTACCACTGCTGTACAGAGTTGTGTAGTACTATGATGCAGAGAAATCCAGTACTCTGACTTCTGTTCTTTGTGTCCTTCCTCTCCCTACTTTTGCACTTAAACACCACAGCAAGACTGCTGCTGAAGAGATGGGCAGGCTCTTTCTGCAGTCCTTCGATGCCAGTACCCACCAACAAGGTGCACCTAAAAAGGAACACGAGCCACAGATCTGAGTGGTCTCACACATTATTACTAACATCACCAGTACTGTACCGATGGAATGACAGGACAAAGCTACTAGTTTGACTTATACTGCTCCCTCCAGTCAGCTTACAAATCCATTTGTAACCCAAAGCAGAAATGATATGCAGAGCATGATTTCTCTGAGACCTGCTGGTATCTTTCACTACATAAAAGAGAATATAAAAGAAAACATGAGTTACACAGAAACCCATTAATAACTCAACAGTTAACTTGATAGGTTCACCTGATTAGTGGTACTTAGTTGTTGAGTTCTTACCGAGTTCTCACAACACTAAAGTGTACCAGGGTATCTTTCTCAGTCACCCTAAGTATAAAAATTTAATACCTTTTCTTAAGGTGGTTGAGTTTCCATACATATTATATTGATACTGCTTTAAGATCATGTTCAACTAATTATAAAACAAGATTTACTGAGCTGTTAGTCAGCTTCTTATTTAAAAAAAATTGCTTGGTATTTCCTCTATCTCATTTTCACATCTACCAAATCATCACCTTTCATTGAGCTTTTCTTCGTATCAACAGTACTACAAATAATCTGAAATTCACCTCTGCATTAACCAAGTAGTGACTGTTAGTTTCACAATGGAAAATAAAATTATGCAGACAATGTGCACAGTGTATTTATAAGAAATTCACTCTACACACGAGTTACAAAGGTAGCTACTAACACTGCAACGTTTAAGATATATGCAGTTAAAGGACCCGATTATTAACAAGCACCTCTCCTATATACATATACAATTTTTAAAAGAGAATGCAGCCTATTTAGCAGTTCACTAACAAAGCTATTCCTTAGCTCATCCCTGCCATAACCTGCTCTATTCAGAAACATATGGGAAAAGACATTAAATAACCAGTGAAAACCATGGACTTCTGGTATTAGTGCTACACATTGCATACCCCTATTCATTATTCCACCTCCCTTGTTTAATCTATCATTAAGATTCAGTGACCCTACACTAAATTTAAAGCAGATCCTTCCTTCCTCCCATGCCTAAATTCACATACTTTTCTAGCTGGGGATGCCCTCGAGTATTAGCCACTCTACAGGGTTTCTCTAATCTCAGCTCTGAACTATGTTGTGCTATAGAAGCAAGAAATTGCTGGTTAACATCTTTAACTATGGAATCTTCCACAAAAAAAAAAAATAAATAAAAAAAACCACCTCATTTACTTAATAAGCCTTTAATTTAAAACATACAAAAAAAATATGTATTTCCCACTACATGCTTTAGAATAGAAATAATATACTTCTTTTAAGGAATGTTTCCTTGTACCTGTGTCAGAAACAGAATTTCATAGGAAACAATTTTAAAGCGATTTGTTGTAACATCTTAGAAAAGCTAGATCTTCATTTGTATTCAAAGTCAATATGAAATAGTTTTTAATAAACACAAACCAATAAAGCAAGAAGATAAAAAAAATGATGAGATATTAATTGTGCCTTTTTTTTTTCTTAACAAAGGAACTAAAACTATATAAAAATATATAGACCTCTGCCTCTCTCATTTCTTTTTATTGACACAGACTGCACTGCAGTAGCAGTGGCAGTACAGGTGAAAACATTAAAGAGTTTTGAGAAAAAGGGACAAGAATCATTATCATTAACATCTGTACATATTTGTCAACTGTACTCCTGTCTTCCTCTTCCATGATAAGGTGAAAATTGAGCGTCACCAGAATTCTAAAAAGTTAAAGACAGTAAGACTGTGGTGACAAAAAGATGAGACTCTGTTAACAAAACAAACTGGGCAAAGGTGCAATCTGAATGTAGATTTTTTGCCTTTACTAAAGAAGCTGTAGATTTTTTCCTGTGTTTGTTTCATTAATAATATTTTTATCACACTTAAATATGTTTAAGCTTATTCCCTCAAAAAATAGAACAGAGTTGAAAAGAAGAGGTGCTACATGACTAAAGACTCCTCTCTGGCTCTTATTTCTTTAGATTCACCACTAACTAGGGAAGGCGTACAGAAGTTGCACACATTTGCAGCACAGAAAAAGATGAAAGTGTGATCAAGTGAGTAAGATTCAAGTTGTCAAAACCATGCTTTTCCACATGCAGGTTTTGAAGGGTTACTTACAACTCCCATTCTTTATGTACGGTTATCAGGTAACAGAAAAGTATCAGGAACAGTTAAACAGAGTAATCTGAGAGCAACACTGGAAAGCCCAAAGACTGAGTTGAACACAGGAAGGTGAAGGAAATGCATCAGCAGGAAAGCTGAACAAAACCAATAACACGAGCTCTATAAAACCAGCAGATAGAACAATCCAGAGACAGATCAGCTGGAACTCTTTCCAACGAGGAAGCCTTCTCTACAAGCAGCATCCTTTTTATGAAGACCTGTTTTGCTGAATCTATCCTTTTCAGCCAACACATAACAGCACATTGCTGCCAAAATCTGCTTCACATGCAGGCTTGGGCTGCATTTATGAGAGACAAGGTGACAAAGCCACAGAAAAGACTTTGAGAAAAGAGCATTTTTCCTAACAGGGAAAGCTTTACAAGTTCTTTCACCAGATTCAACTTAATTCTGAACATTCAAGAGAAAAGTTCAGAATATCTATTTAGTTTCATAAAAGGTGTACACTGCCACTCCTTCTCACTCCTGCTAATTTTCAGGTTATTTAAATGACACTTCCATTAGTGGGAATGTCTTGACTAGGAAGAAAACCCAGAAACCTTTCTGGACCTGTGTTAAGCAGCAACAACTGGCAGAAATCTAAAAAAATAAAATGCTAAGATCACCTGCCTACGTTCTGAGGCCAAATTTTCAGAAAGTTAAACGGCTTAATAGCTAAAACAATAATAATAACAGTAACAACAACAACATGCATGTATGTAGAAAGGCTCCAGCCGTGTAAACTGCAGCTCAGGTACTCTTCCTGAAGATAAAAGCTTCCAAAATTGGACTGGTTAAATTAGAAACGTAAGCAGTCCACAAGAGAATGTTCCTGTTTCTGTAGTGCAAATTCATTAGTGCTTGATCAACACACTGTGGAGAGTTACCTCTTCTATAGTTTCCAGTATTTACAAAGCTTGTCATTTCTATGCTGTGGAACAACTGAAAAAGCTAATTTGAAACTGTTCTGGCCATTTTCAGTACTCTTCAGTACAAACCTGCTATTGCACTGAAATAAAGTTTTAAATAAAGGTTACAAACATATATTATTTTCTTCTCATTCTCCAAACTTAGCTGTACATGCATCCATAGAACTGTTCAGCAGACAATTACTTGAATTGCAGGTTGTTAGATACTTAATTCACCAAAAATGCCTGCCATGCTGCAGAGATCTAGCAAAGCCTCCATAAGAATTACTTTTCCTCTAAAATAAAACTAGAAACTATGTATTACAAAACGATAGTCACAGATGACAAAAATTAACATCAGAAAAAAAACCTATTCAGCTCAAATTAACACATTTTTATAAATCAAAGCAGAACTTACCCTTGCTTTCTTTCCTGTTACAGAATTATCACTTCAATAGCCAATAAAAAGAAAGATCTAATGAGGTATTTCAGTATCTCCCAAAGAAATATTTTCAGCTCTGTTTTTCTTTTAAGTGCTTGAAAGGCAAGGAGTAATGAATTGCTCCTGTATAATCTTCCTTATTATTGCTGTATAACAAGAAAGTTAAACCTAGTCTTTATCTTTTACATACTTCAAATTACATTTTTTTTTTAATCTCACTGCAACAATGGCAAAGGATGTCTCTGAGCAGAAAAGACAGTTATTTAACAGCAAGTGAGAAGTTCTGCTTTGAGCAGTAATCTTCCTTGCTTCTCCTAATGGGTAATGAGCTGAAGTGTCAAAGACCTATTTAGTAGCTAAGACAACTGAGAGCTCCACACTCTGAGATCCAGGAAATAATCCAATATCCCTTTGGAATAAGCTTCCACGAGGGCCAATTTAAACATCTGCCCCAAAAAATTGTCATAAAATATATCTTTGTGAGTCTCCTGGACAACTTCTACCAATTAGGATAAACATCCATTACTGGAGACAAACAGGCACTCTCCAACCCTGGAAGCATCCATGTACATCATGAGGTACACGGCTGTGAGATGGAGAAATCAGTTACAGTCCAGCAGGAACAACGCAGAAACCTGGAGTAACAATGGGAAATTCTACTGGTTGTTCACCAGTGAAGTGAGCATGCCTTGGATCTAAGATTGTTTGAAACGGGACAGTGAGATCATAACCACTGGGCAAGAAATGAGCTGCAGTGGGAAAAGAGAAATCTGTCAGGTGAAGGAACACAGACAGACTGACCTTGAGCTGTGAAACCTAGCCAATAACATACAGAGGCATGAGGCAAAGGCGTTCAAGATCCCCTGTTTTAAAGGCAAGCATCTTCATGCAGTAGTCATTTCAGATATTTGGAATAGTTTCTGTAAAATCCTCTTCTCTTGAAACAAGAGGCCTTTATTAAAACCAACAGGATTAGAAGATCCAGAAAAGGCTTGCCTGCAGATGCCTTGTGAAAACGAATTCCTTAAAAGTAGCAAGAAAAAAAGGCTGCAGGAATGGCAGAAAGCCAACAAAAAGCTAAGAGCTGCTGGTAATGGTGTCACAGAGACAGGCATTTGAAATTGTCAATCTAGACCAGAAGAAATGTGTGTAATCCGTCACCGATGCTAGGGAGAAAATGGATGGGTCAGAATGGAGAATAAACAGATTGCTTCCTTCCAAAAAACAAACAAGAAACATTGACGCTTCGAAATTAGAGATTATCAGCTACTGAATACATGCACATCTGATGGATACTCCAAGGACTCAAAATTAATCATGATTTGCATGAAGCTGTGAGATTCATTCAGAAACTGCTCCAGTTCATTCCACAGCGTATGTTCAATTTGTTGTGGGTTCTGAAAGCATGAGATTAACCTGTACCTGAAGAAATACTCTCAGTTACTCATGGAAATGCAAAAAGATCATTTGACTTTGCCACAAAAAGCCCCTCTGTCTAGTTTTCAGTCTGAAAACAATACCAAAGACAGAGTTTCTGTTCACGTTAACACTTTTTCAAGGATGTTATTGCAGATCCAGTCACTCTTAAGATTAAAATCTGGGTCGAAGATCTTGAGGATACACTAAAATACTTTTAAATACACATCATGCTTGGGAAAGATGCAAAGTCAAGGTGTAAGCACGAAAGACTCAATCTCACCCAAACAAACAAGCTGAACAGGAAAAATGACAATATTATGCCTCTGTTTTTCAGCATCTGGCTCTGAATCAGAAGATCTTAAAGCTTAATGTTCAGTGATAGAGAGATATAGGAAATGCATTTACATTTCAGAAGAAAAACTGTGTAGAAATACTTGCAAATTAAATGTCTCTTAGTGCTGTCATCAAAACCCTCCTTTTAAAAAAGAATCAATAAAAGCTTCACAAGAGTAAACTGTATGCTGTTGTGCTTCCTGCATCGGCATCAGTGCCAATTAAATTCTGAACCCTAAATCTTCAGTGTTTCCTATCACCAGAACAAACGCTGTGATTTTCTGAGATCCCAGGCTAAGACTCGTTCCTACAGCAGTTAGAAAAAAATATTCCTGTTTTGACTTGTCTGCTGAGTAAGCCTGACACTGAAAACACCTGCTGGAAAGTAAATACATAATATCAAGATGTTAATTTTACAGAAACACTTAATTTTTGCGACCACAATTAACACTCAGGGGAAAAAGCCATTGACAGGTCTGCCAGGCTCCTGGTTGTTCCCAGGATCCCCCTCCAGCAGCGGCTCAGCTCCCGCAGCAGCTAAGCAGCAGCTGACCCCAGGGCTGCCTTCAAAGCACCGCATAGGGAGGCGGAGGGGAGCAGGATGACAGGGAGTTAAACACAGCTTTAAAATTATGCTGACACCCAGCTAGGATCCAAAACAGAAGTCTAAGAGCGAACAGCTGCCGAGAACAGCCCATCCACTCCCATCCTCAAGATCACCCCTATGAGGAGGGCAGCAGGATGCGAATCCCAGAGAGAGGACACCAACAGTTCTAAGGAAGCAGTGTCCTACTGCACAACCAGGTCTTCACCTTTATCAAATAACAGGGATATTTATCACTAACCTGGACAAAGAATTTAAAAAGTTGCCCAGCAAATCACCATTTTAACAGGAGTTAAAATGAACACGCACAACATGTATACAGGAATTTAAAAATGTACACAAGTTTTGATTTATGGTGGATATGATCCACTTCCTAGTCATTTCTAAGGTAACACTACATTTAAACTGTCATGCAATCCAAAACTGACTTTTCTTTCCCTCTTATTCCAATTGCATTACAGTATGCTGGCTGTAACTCAGAAATGAGACAAAATAACACACATAATTGAGAAAAGGCTCTAAAGAAAGCCACAGAATGCTTTTACTTTTTAACTACACAACCGTAGGGCTCAGATTGTAGCTTCTACTGCTTCCTTAGTAAAGACAGGACTCTTGGGGAAATGAAGGTTTTGCTCTCTACCACGTGCATGTATGTGACTATTAAGTGTTTTATAAACACAGATGTTTTACTGTGGTTTATCTTATACTAAGTTTTACAATGGCATCAAAGTTTGAAGAACAAAACAACAGCCTCACAACTGTCAGCTAACTATAGACCAAATCCAACCTGCTTCAAGGATACAACATCTATCAAAACTTAACAGCTAAGCAATAAATTCTTTTGAACCAATACATTTGGTACACTAATTCAAGACGATTAAAGAAGCAGATAACATTAAGAATTAAAATGCAGAGCACATCTTAGGTAAACATCAAACAAAATATTATTAATTGTTATATACTTTTCATGTATTTGCACTACACACATATTTCAAATGCAAATATTAATTTGGAGAGAAATACCTACTGTATATGCACACACTGAAACAGTTTGCTCAGCTATACTGCACCAGCAGTTATTTGACAAGTTATAGCATCACGAGCTGCTCATTTACATAGGCAGCTATTCTTTTTTTTTCACAGTGAAGATGTTAATAAGACAACTGCTTTACGGATCCATACTAGCAGCTCCTCCTCTGAAAACGAATACACAGATGCAGTGTACAAAGTGTACACCAACAAGGCACCAAAAAAATATCTTCTCCAAATACTAGGCAACACTCATTTTATTGACCTATCTTAATATCCAGAATAATTTAATCAATAGAAAAATCCATTTGATATTCATATAACAACCTGCGAAAATTCAGTTCCTGTTTAAAAACCTAATATGCAAGCACTGTACTCAGTGATGCCCTCCACAAAGGGACAGTTTCAAGGTGTAATTCAATACAGAATCATCGAATAGGCTAGAAAAGACTTTCAAGGTCACCAAGTCCAACCACCAACTCAACCATCCACACATCTCTTAACTACCTCCAAGGGAGCAGAAAACCATCACTTCCATTGGCATTCTGTCAGAATATCTCACCACTCCTCTACACGTAGAATTCTAACACCCAATATGAACCCATTCTGGTGCAACCTCAGATCACGTGTTCAGTTTCTTCTTCTGAAAGCCGAGCAATGGAAAATGGACGTGTGGTTGGGTGCTGCTCTGATCTCAGGCAGGATGCTGCCAAAGCACCCCTCAAAGCCAGAAACCCAAAAGCACACCAATTGCTGCACAGTCCTAACACTTCCCTCTACTGGAATTGTGATGTGTGCCTCACACGCACCTACGGCATGCACCCTGTAAGGTGTCACTCAAATGAAAGCACGCCCACTGCGCTTTGCTTTCTATGCACTGTATCATAGGACAGCAAGCAAAATAAAAATCACAGACTTTTCCATTTATGGTGCTATCCTAACAACTCCCTCTTAACATCATTAACTTGCATCTGGTAAGGTGTAATCTGAAAGATTCCTTACTACATTAATCATAGCCATTTAGCCCTTGGGAATGGAAGATACTTAGAACTCTGCTTTGCAAAAATAAATAAAAGGAAGAAGAAAAAAAAAAATAGAACCAACAAGGACTATTACTATTTTTCTACAACATGTCTGCCAGGCAGTGATAAAATACGTTCCTAGAAAGTTGTACTTACTTCTAAAATGGCAAAAAATCTGACCATCTGGTATCACACAGCCTAACTGTACACACCTTACTACATTTCCATCAAAAGGGAATTGAAAACAGAGTATGAATCCTAGGAACTGATGTTTCAGCATCAGTACCCAACACAGCACCCAAAGTCCCCCTGCATTTTATTTCAGAAACAGAAGAGAAAGAGAAACAAAACTAAAGATTTTACAGTGTTCTCAAAATTGTTTCACTCATTTCTGAAGCCAGGCTACTTCCTAGTAATCTAAGCATTTCTAAAAGTAATTTTAAGAAACCTTGACAATTATCTTTGTGTGCAAACATTAGTTTATCCATAGCCATAATTTCAGTTCAGCATCTCCCCTCTATATCTTGTGCAAACTCCTTGCTTGTGCTTACCCAAAAGAAGTTCCTCTTCTAAGGCAAGAATCACTCATTCCTGAATAATTCAAAAGTAGGAGCATAAGAAGTACTTAAATTAATCTGGGAAGTGTTGACAATTTCAGCTTTAACTAACAGCCTCTTTCACCCACTCTACTTAAAAGGTCTTGGCTCTTTTTTATTCTGTGCAGTGACACTGGGCTGGCAGAGAAAAGGCCAGACTGCAGCTGAGAACATCCCCTGTGCACACAGCTGAGAACTGTGACCACAAGACAGCCTGGGCAGGGACAAGACAAACAACAATAGAGAAGCTCTGACATCCTCCACTAACAGCAGCAACAGAACAGTGAAATAGGATACACTTTTGGTAATACAGAACATTCAACAGAACTTCTCTCCCTGGAGCAGAAGGTAAACTGTCAAGTCAGACATGTTCAGGTTAATATTCCAAAGTTGGGTCTCATAAGGCCAAGGAAAAACATGGAAATTCACTGGAGCATTTTGTTCAGTCTGAGCAGTGTGAGAGTTTAAATTTTAAAGAACCAAGAGTAGTAAACTAGGATTAAGCCATGGGACATATTTTTACATTACTTCTTAAATCTTCCTGTAAAACGCTAACTTTTAGTCTACACTTACATGTTGCAACCCATGGCAGAGCAGTTGTGCAAAGAATCAACATGAGAAACATTTTATGCTGGCTGCTAGAGTATTTGTTAGAGTTTCTGTAGGTAACTCAAGAAATTCAATATCATCTGATAATGTTTTCCTCTTCCAAACAGAATGAATTCAAACAGTCTTTACAGAACTGTTCTGCGGTTGCTATCAGCTGTGAAGATCAAGTAGAAACATCACCTTCTGAAATCCGTTGAACTGAACCGAGCTCAAGAGGAACAGAAGAAAATAGAGTTTATCTGCAAAACGGGAGAGAACTCAGAGGGCACTGAACCAAACGTTTTTGGGCTTTTTTCCTGTTGCTTATTATTGGAAAATCGAAACATCCAATGCAAAAAAATGCAAACTGGGAAGCAACATTTAGTCCGAAAGTGCACAGTCCACTCTCCAAGATGACCAAAAATAAGTTGATTTCATATAAGAAGGGACCTGCTTACAGTGTGCTCACATCCCAGTGTGAGCAGTCTCCACAAAAGGCCCTTCGTGCACAGCACAAGCCAGCAGTTCTGCTGCCATGGCACACTGGTAGCCACCAACCTCACTCAAGTTGACCCAGTCTTGTGACCTCCATTTCTTGAGGATCCAGTTATCTTCTCAAGCCTAGCTTTCTCATATGCATTTAGCTATGCTTTAGATACTTCATCACTTCTGCACCTGAAGGAGGGTTAATCTGAGAAACATTTCTACTTGACTGAATTTGTGTGTCCCAAGAAGCAGACTTAAACAATTTCTTGCACCATTCACACTGTGATGCTTCTCTAGTTGAAGACTGGCTGGTTTCATTTGTATATACATTAATCGTGGTGCTTATAGCTATCACTTAAGCTGTCCACTGTCATTTCTACTTATCTTCCAGCACCACTGCTTTCAAAACAAGGTTATAAGAAGTTCACTTTGGTTTGCTAATCTAGGCTGAGGAAAACAAAGTAGATTCAAGATTTGGTACAAACCCAAAAATTGTGATCAAACTATATAGTTAGTAAATTGTTTGTCTAAATCTTTCATGTATGATGAAAGATTATTATCATAATTCATTAGCAAATTACAGACTTTGTAATGCAGGCAGTCACAAATTTGGCTTTGTATCAATCATTTTAGACCAGCTGGGTAGAAATTAACACAACTCTGGGATACATAAAATGAAGTGCTCTTTCATTTTTTAATTCAGTGGAAACTTTGAAGGAAAAGAACCTTTTTCAAAAATGTCAGTTTTCCTGATGTTTTTTTAAATCATTCCATTTCACTGTAGAGATATAGAGCTAATACAGCATTTATGCAATACCACAATAACTGCTTAACCAAAAATACAGTGAAAAGTACATGGAAAAGAAAAAGTAGAAAGTTTAAAAAATCCCTCTTTCATTATTTCTGAGGCATTCAAACATGTTAGCGATCACTGGAAGAACGATTAAATAAACACAAAAGCTAATAGCCCAGCTACTCAAAAGATAGAATATTGTCAAAACTCTGCTTGGAGCTTTTTCAGTCAACTGAGATGACCTTGCACAAAAAATGCTTGTTTTGATTATGTCTACTTTCCCTAAGCTACAAGGCTATGTAGAGTGACAGCTGTATTTGGGAGCAACTCAAATTTTATCTTAGTGGCACCTAATCCAGGGTCTGGTACAAACAGCATGGAAAAGTCAGTGTCAAAATTAAACAATGGGCTTTTCTGGGAACAGATGCTTTTTGCCTGCAGCTGTAAAAACCTTAAAACAATCCTATAGCCCACTGTCTGGTCACGCAACTATCACAAAGCAAGGCATAAATTTTGCCACTTATTGCAAATGTTTGCTGAGCGCCTCTATAACCCTTTTTAAGAACAGTAACACGAATTTATTGAGGGTGATTATGAGGCCATTTTATCCTTTAAATGAGTGCAAGGCTCTTCAATATATGCTCATGATTCTTGGTGCAAACACAAAACACTAACTTTTTAAGTTCATGTTTTACACAAGCATAGAAGTATAACTGAAAAACCTTAGGCAACGGGTTTACTAAAGACATAGCAGACTGTTTCACTGTGACAATAAGGACCAGACAAAGAAATTAATAATTCACACTTGAAATAGCAACTGTTCCCTTTGCGTAATGATTACAGAACAGTATAGTGCAGTACAATCATTGCACCATTGTTAAGATGCTAAGATCACTTCAGTCTCTCGGCTCCACAGCTGCTATGTAAAACATTCTCATCACTTCAATTCTCCATTAAAGTTTATCTTTCTCGTAAACGAATGCACTATTATAGCCCATATTTAGGTTCAAAGATTATCTTACTAAAAAAGATGTATACGTGTATGACTGAATTAACTAAATAATCAGCTCCCAATTAAATGAGCAATTTACAACATCGAGACTCTAGCTGCACTCCATATGAACATAAGAGATTTTTAGATCAGCTTCTGTTGTGTATTTAAAAGTGACAGCACCAACATAATTTACATAAGTACAGTATTTTCAACTATTTTCACACTGTGCAAGCACTCTAAAATTGTGAAGTGTTTCCTTTCTTACTCAAGTTTAAAAAAAAAAAAAAAGAGAGAGAGAAAAAAACTTTTCCAGAACAACAGTTCATTAGCACCTCACTATTTATAATTGGGTTGTTTGATGAGAAAACATGAGAAAACACTGAGCCTACCATAATTTGCACAAATACAAATTTCATTGTTTGAAAACAAATCAGTAATTCAATGATTTATTTTTTTTTAATATAAGTGCATATAATGCAATAATAGGAGCATTCATTCTACAGCTTACATAGGACAGAAAGGTTGATTCGTGGCTCGGTAATTTACAAGGTGCAAACTATTTTTTAATCGTGAAAAACATTAACTAATTTTTTCACCTTTGATTCAACTAAATGGTATTTATAGAGATTGCAGTGCTGCTGCATTTAGCCACAGCGCACTGCCTTCCCATTCTAACCAGCACAGGAACCAGGAACGTGGCTGTTTAATATGTTCATAAAGCTGCTTAGGTTCTCTTGTCATTTCACGGTAACACCTTTTTAATAGCTATCATTATGATAGAAGCCATGCATAAAAATTCCCCACCTCTGGAAGTACAACGGCAAATATTCAGAATCAGAATAGCGGGTGATGGTTTTAATTGCAGTTTTTAAAAAATTCAGGGTTTTAAATTAGGTCTTGATCCCCAAAATCCTCAGCATCCTTAAATTACACGAGCAAAGCCGTTCAATTCAACGTGATTACTTCTAAAATAAGGACAACTCACATGACTGAGCATTTATAGCACAGGACCTATAATCAAAATTATAACAATGACTCCTCATTACTTGCAAATTCAAATAAATTGATCCTCATCCTTGGAGAGTTTCTCTCAAATCCAACTACATTTATGGAAGGAGTTTAACAGAGACGGGGAACGAAATAAAGACTGAAAGATGAGAGATATAAACATGCACACTAAACTCCCAGCACCGACAAATCGAAAGCTAACAGATGTGTGACTTCTAATTAGTTATAATAATCTGTGCTTCAGCGCCACTGGAACATGCCTCTCCTGCCTTTGGAAATTAAACAGCTTCCGCTGGAGTTTTAAACTCTGAGTGCTTCTAAATTTATGCAAGAAAAAAAACTCACCTTCAGTAAATTTTAGATATTTACAGTGATAACTTTATGAAAGGAAAATATTAAATTATAATTATCCTAAACAGACACAGTCTTGTGAAACTAACCCTACATTCATATGAAAATACAAAGCATTGACTATAATGAATTTGATTCATCCTTGGACACAAAGCTTTACCACAGTAAACTCAGTCAACTGTTGCTCTTGCTTTTATATTCATAGTACTTAAATAGCGCACTTTAAAACAAAAAAAACTCCAATTGGCTTTTCATACATCCACCCTCCCCAAAAATAACGCACTTGAAAAACCCAAATGATATGAAAAGGCTTCAAGGCCTCTTTTCTCCTTTTCACAGCACTTTTTTTTTTTATTTCTGTTTGCAGTAATCTGCCTTTCACTTTCTCATTGCTACAGAACAAACGAGGAGGCTCAGCACTTTGAAAAGGGGGCTCAATGTGTAATGGGTCCACTAGAATTAATTTAGTTGCACCAAATCCATTGAGCAGTGAGGTTTTTTTCTCTTCTCAAATCATTTTGAGTCGGACGCAGCCCCCAGCCTTTGTAATTCTAGTAAAGCACTTAAAGTGCACAGTAGGTGTTCATCAGGACCATCTGGTCAAAAGCAAAACAAGCTGCTGATTTTGCCTTTGAATAGAATGAAGCAAGTGTGAATTAGTCTCTTCAATTAGCACTATTACAACCTGTCAAGTGCATATTGTAAAACAGGATTATTACAGTATTGGTCACCAGTGCAATTATTTACTCTCTGCCTTTTCTTGCATATAAAAATGTCCATGTTTTCCAGTTTTTGATAACTGAAGATCGTTTCTTTAATGATGTGCACATCCAAACCCACCAAAACCAAATTACAGGTTATGAAACATGTTCTGCCAGGAATATAGTATGCTTCATAATTAAAAGAGAAGTAAAAGAGAGTCCTTCCATTACCTGCAATTGCATTTTCTGTTGCATGAAAAGAGAAATGGTTGTATGCCTTCATCAACTCAATCTCTTAGAAACAGATCTCTAAGGCAAACATTAAGGCATTTTAAATGCCTCATAAAGTTATCACTTCCAAGGAGGTACCAAACAGATGGATTCCCCTTATTTCCCAAGAAACTTCTTTTTCAGATAATTGATAACATGACAACTTACAGAAAGTTTATCACAGGTCTCTCTCAGTATACAGAGTTCAGTTTCGCAATGTTCTGTTCTTCAGGAAAAGCCCTCTCTCTCCCCTCCCCCCAAAAATCAGAAATCATCATACTGTATAAAAATAGACTTTTCTCTGCTGGTTTAAGAAGTCCAAACCTAGCTAGCCAGACAGCACTCACTTCCCATAGCAGAACAGCCAGGCTACTGCAGCAATAGATGTTCAAATTCCATTTACTGTTCTCGTTACTCACAATAAATTCAATAGAATTTTTACCTGACAAATTGCTTTAAACAGCAAAAAACAAACAAACAAACAACAAAAAAAAAACACCACCACCACCATACAATTTTCACAAAAAGGAACTTGAATATGTATAGCCACAACATATTCTGCTGGTTTCTCTGATAGAAAGAGAACAACAGTACAGAATGCTTGTGCACCTTTGCATATAAAAAAAAGATCTGCTAACTGCTGGTTTTTATTCACCTAAGAAAAGTGTAACTACTTTAAAACAATTAAACAGCCCAAAAATCTGACAACTTCTCATATATGTACAATATTTGGAGATGCTCATATTAGCATCTTTGGCAAATGTATTCTACTGCAATTAGTTACAAAGAACACGATCTACACATACGTGTTGTGCCCCCTGTCAGTGTCTGACCTTTACTATGGGCGATCTCACTCAATAATAAGTTTGAAAATATTTTGTACAAATATCAAAAATCTGATCTGAAAAACATACAAAGCTCTCAATGGAAATCTTTTTCTGTATTGAAAGTAATTCATCTGCTTATCTATATTTACATATTACAATTATTCAAACCTTTTAAATAAGGTTTCTGCCTGCATAAACATTCACAGAGTTTTCAAATCTTGTTTCGCATTCATCAACTTCTCTAAAATACTTTAAAAAAAAAAATCAATCCAAACTATCATTAGGGTCTGGCAGCACAGAATTTCTAGCTCTTCTCATCACAAGCAGCTCTATGTACACACAGTTCCTCCTCCTGCCTGCAGTGCTATTGGATACATTGCTTTTCATATTCCACATTAGCCAGTAAGTCTATAGGGAACAAAGAACAAATATATTACCTATCACAGGTGACAGGATGCTACGATGCTAGCCTCTGATTGCTTTATTGGCTAAAGGAACGGCATAAATAGCAAATGCAGCCATGCAAAGGCAGCCTGTATTTCAGAGACGCACCTTTGCATTGTTTGCACAGATTTTATGCTTTACTAGGAATTACAGTACCTGCTACATGCTCCCAGTATTCTCAACTGGACACTTCAAGAAAAAATGCACTCATTTACAAGAGGTCCAACATTCTGCCAATTTATCCACCCTTTAGCAGCCACAGACTGCGTACATTGGATACTTCAGTAATCCAGCACACAGGAATAACAAAAACGGCCTCAAAGTCTCTACCAGCAGTAAAACAGACAAATGCTAACTCTTTTTGATGGAGATACCCAGTTTGTTAAGATTTTTTTGAGGCTTTCCCCCGTGTCACTGACTTAACACGAAGTTTGAAGCATGCTTTTGTGACAGAGAGTTTTCTGCAAATTAGTTTGTGTATACTTAAAGATGAGAACAAAAACTCGCTTTCCATTATTTAGATATTACCCCTATGCAAAGGGAAGTCCTTCTCCTCTATCAAATAATAAGTACAACTTGCAAAAGAGATATAGAAGAAACCTTAATTTCTAACTAACTTCATAAAAATAGACAGGAAATCATTTATGCTTAATGTGGCAATGTGTTACAATATTTAGCACATGGCTTGTCAAATCAACATTAAAAAATTCTCATACTTCAGCAGGGATAATCTCTACAAATTATTTTAGCAGAATAAAGAGCAAGTATTCAGATGGAAAGTTCACTGTAGTCTTGCAAGTATTAGCAGTTCAATTTGTTATAACTGCCCTTATTCAACCATACAATACATTGGAAATATATTAATTTACAGTCTTCAAACTGGCACAAACCCTACTAATTTTCACTTTAAAATGCAGATCATGGAAAAAAGTAATCATGATATTTCCCAGAACAGTATCTGCCCAGAATTAATTTAATACTGCAATTCTACAAGAACAAACAGATGTCAGAATCTTGCGACACAAATTAATTTGCAATTTAGGCCACCAGGCTATCATTAACTTTCCAAGTTAACAACTGCCCTGCCCAACTCACTGAAAAATAATAAATAGAACAAGAGAGAATTTGGCAGTTTCATTTTTATCTGAGTTCTGATGATGCCCTACAGGCTGATGAGCCCCCATCAAAATAACTGATAGAAACTTCTTCTAAAAACTGAGAAATTACATCTTAATATTTGAAGAGTTGAAGATGCCAATAAAACATGTAGGAAAGAAAAAATTAAGAACCATCCAAAATCCAGCTACTGATTTAAAACAAGAGAAATTGTACTGAGATCTGAGCTTAAGGCTTCTCTCAGAGAATTTTTGGTTGGTTTGTTTCCCCATTAAATAGTAAGTTGCTCATCAGGTTTGTTTTTTTAGAAACATCTATTCACCCAAATATCATTTACAATCACATTTGATGCAATGAGCACAGAGAACCAAAGCAACAGTGTTTTAATAAACCAGAGCTGATTTTGCATTTAATTCTTTGCCATAATCTTTGATAGTTTTCAAAGGGTGGTAGTTTTATTTTTTATTATTGGAAACACCTGGAAAAAACACTATTAGCACTCCAAATTTTACAGTATAGATAACAACAAACCAAACCAACAGCCCTACAGAGACAGTTGCACCCAACTGTGGCAAACAATAGAACATTTTCAGAATTTTAAATTTTGCTTTTAATAATTGATGTAGTCATTTTGAATCTTTCTGCATAGGATATACCATGTGAGAAGATTGCATTAACACTGCTTAAACATTTCAACTTGTCAGTATGGCCAACTCGATTTCTGAAATATTTGCAGTATTTTCCCATCGAAACAGTAATAAAGGTAGAATAAATATATGCCACTGCTTTATAATCACTGAGCATTAATGAATATTTTATGTCTTTTCAAATCTCCCTGTTTAATTTAAAAGGGTGAAATTAAGTCTCCTCCCTGCAATATGCCAATTATCTGTAAATCAAACAATAACTTGGCCATTATACTCCTTTTTGTTAATATACCAGCAGCTAATTTGAAAACACTGAGTGGTATTTTTAGGTAATAATTGAATAGTCCTTCCTGCCCTCTTGTGGTTGGCAGCTGCAACTTTCATGAAGCTTTCCATGATCACAAAAACATCACAGAAGTAAACTATTAATTTATTAAAGGGCAAACGAGAGAGAAAAGGAAAAAGAAAATCTGACGGACACTTGAAAGGACTGAAATATGTAAGAGAAAAGAAGGAAAGATACCACCAACTCCTCCAAATCACATAAAGTAAGTGAATTCATCAGTCATTCATTACAACCTACGATCCCTACGATCTAAAAGGAAAAAAAAATTACCAGGTCATTAGGGAGTTAACATATAAAATAGTGCTTGTTTTCAATAATTAGACAAATGTTCACCAATTATTTTGTCTCAGCTAAGTCCCCAGGGATTTCCACAAGACTTTGCACAGACATATTCACCTGTTCACCATCCACAGCACAAGAAAGTCCAGCATTGTTTTTTCATTTAGCTTTGAAATTATCTTCATAATTTTATACACTCTACTGGATGTAACGCTTAGACACAGAAAAACAAGGCAAATAAAGGTTTGATGCTTCATACTAATATGGGTATGAGATTGTAGGTGTATGTGGGTTTTTTGGCTTCCTTAGGGGAGAAAATTATAACTCACTTATAAATCAAGCTGAGTCTATCTGATAACATGTTGACTGTAAACAGAAAAGCCTAAATTCCCATGCATTATCACAGCTTTTTGGGTCCTTTAAGTCTGGTAAAATGTACCAGTAAACCAGTAATTCATACAGCATAGGTAAAAATAAACAAATAAACTGGCAACATGCAAGCAAGCGTGATTGCTTTCAGGATCTCACTATTTGAAACTACAAGTAATTTGAAGATTTATGGGAATAAATTATTAAAACAACTGATTCTAATTTTAAAGACTAGTGCTTGACTCCTCAAAGAAACAAACTGCTGCAACTAGATTTGTGTGCTTGTATTAAAACAAAACAAAACAAAAAAAAAAAAAAAAAAAAAAAAAAAAACAGAACTTATTACAGAAGGTTTAAAAAACTAAAACAGGAAACAGGCTTTCACAGAGGAAAATTAAAATTTACATCTTTGGAATAACAAGATTCAGAACAAAAACAGTTGGTAATTACTTCTCGCTGTTGCTCTGATGGTGCTCTAATAGCTAATATGGTTGGACTTAAAATAATTCTGCCCCCTTATCAAATGAAACATTTCCAAAAAATGTGTTTAACACTGGAAGATTGAGGGAAGTGTCAGATCAATAGCAAGTACACATTTCATGATAAAAGCAAACATTTAATCTTAACATTTCATAATATGAATTCTTAAGATTCCCACTTCTGTACTGTTTGTGATATTTCCAGAAGTTACTGGGTTATATGGAAAGTAACATCCAAAACATGTGGCGTTAGAAACACCATGAAGCATTAGAAAAAGAACCTTTCACTTAGAAAGGAATTTTTACAAATAAGCAGCAACTCCTTGTTCTGAATTCAGAAGGTCCAGATTCACAGATATTTGCTCCTAAAGGTTTTAATTTTGAAGAAGTTCTCTACAATATCACCCCTTGCTGGCCATTCTACAGAACAGCAGTGACATCCATTATATAAAGAAACCATAAGACTACCAAGTCTGTAAGAATTGGAGCACTACAATAACAACCAGCAATAGCAGAGGTGACTATAAAATGAAGATGGAGCCGATTACAAGAAGAGTAGATAGCAACAGATTCAAAGGGCTTAAAAATAAAATGTCTTTTCTCATCCCTATGGAATAACTCAGTAAGTGCTGCACACATTTTTTGTTATTATCATGTAAAAAGTAGCATCTTTCCTGTATAACATAACAGAAAACTTTTTGTTCTTTGATCAAATTACGGTAATCTTGATGAGCGAATTGATTAAACTAAAGAGAAGACTAATAAAACAAAGGAGTTTCCAACAAGACCATGTGAAACTGTCTTTAACAGAGCTGGCATTAGCTATAATGAGCTACATTTATTCTTCAGCTGTGAAACAGCACTCACCTCCTGAATGGTACTGCTTCCTGAGAAGTTGAGGTTGTACTCCCGCTGGACTTCTCGATGGGTGATGATCAGCATGAAGTTTTGATTTAATGACTCCTGCAGGGCTCTGAAATGGTTGAAAGAAAAACAAGAAAATCAGGGATAAGCATGTTAGAGCTTGTTTTACAGTTAGATGCAAAAACCCCAGGGTATCCTAAAGTCTACATGGACAAGTCCAGGCACAACATTATCATCTCTCTTTTCACTCTTAAATGCAAGGAGGCATGCTGAGAATGACCAAAGGCCATTCCTGAACTCCTTCCTTAATAAGGTGACTGCAGCCTTTAAAGCTCTCCTAATGTTAAGTATTCTCAAAATTGAGAATCATCATCTTCACAAACATCAGGTCTATTTAGCACTCATTATGTCATTAATACCAGGCTTGTAAGCATGTTGATGACCAGACAAAATACCAAGCTACAATGCACGTTAAAAACCAATGGTAAGTAGAACAAGGCAAAGCATGCTCTCAATTCTTTAGGGTTACCTGAAGCATAAATCAAATGGAAATTCTTCCATTTATTTTCAAAGCACATAAACCTGGCTAATTAGAACTGGAAAACTAACCACAGCAAAATTTCTCTTGGGGTTACTGAGCATTTATATAAGTTAGATCTGCTCAAATTGTTTTAACTGTACATTCAAATATCTTTAATAATATGAATTAAAAGAAAATCTTAAGATACAGATTAAAGAGGTCAACTTTATGTCACAAACTTGTTTATTGTGATTTTCCCAGTAACAAAACACCTAGATGTTAGAAACGCATCCTGATTAATTAGGTACAAAATTACGTAAGTTTCTCCTGTCAAAGGACATCTGTCATAGAGAAAGCAATTATAGCAGTGTACAAAAACTTACATAGGCTACAAAACTGCATAATAACCACATGCTACACTTCCAATCAATATTTATACAGACTTGACCCACTCAGCAGCAGATGGAATTCAATTGAGTTTATCTACTTTATTTTTCCTTATAACACACTCTTACAAGAATGCGAAACTTTTTTTTCCCTTCAGATCTCAGTTTCACCACAGTTCAATATGCCATTTCTCTAAGTAATAAAGGACAAATTCAGTATGCAGATGAGCTCAGCTGTATCTTAAGATACAAGAAGACAAAAAAGACTGCTAGATTATTTGAGTCTTGATTTGTTAGTTATTCCTTCTACTGTAATTACTGATGTGCAGTTTGGCTGCTCAGATGGTAAGGAGCCCATGCAATACTCAACAGATGCTTTAGCAAGAGATGCATTATTTGCTTTAGCATCTCGAGAAAAATTACCTTACAAAAATATCTTCACCCAGCAACGTAATTTGGATTCTGTGACATCTTATACATAACAATCACATACTACAAAACAAAATCATAAAGGGCAAGTTCTCTTGTCTTTTATGTGCTTTTGTAATAAAGAAAACTAATTTAAATCATTGTTAATGCTAGGCATGTTCTAATGTACAATAGACACCATGCATGTAATTGAATTGAGTGAACTATGCTGAATGTGCAGTCAGCTCCACTTGTCACAGCCTCATAAGAACAGGCTGGAAAAATTTAAAAGTACCTGCAGTCCCACAAAGAAGACTCTGAAAAGTTGCGTGCTGATTCTCACAGGTAATTCTAATTAGAATCTTAGTGAGTTTAGCATTGCTATAACCATACTTTCTTTTGGCAAATGTTCAGTAGCAACTAAAGTATCCCGCTGTGCTTTTTCAGATTCTGACTTTTTTTCTTTGTTTTCAAGCAAGTACTGGAGGCAACTGATGTACATAACTGTCCTAAAAATATTATTAATCACAGCACGTGGATTCTATTGTCACAAAGGCTCTGCTAGAGCTGTTCTTGACTCTTTCTGAACATCTTTTGCAGATGCAAACTGCTAGCACAACACATGTTTTCATTTCATAATTGATGTAAATATGGAATTAAATAGGGCAGTTAGATTACACCCTCAGTCCCATAAAGCAAGCATAAAACACATGCTTCCATATCATCCAGATTCAAAATATTATATGGAAAAGAAAATTATAGATATACTCAAAGGAAAAGTTTTCAATTTCTGTACTTAATCTAGATGTGACAGTGGAAAGTACTTAGAAAGGGGAAAACATACTTATCAAACAGCTAAATGAAGTGCCTTAAAATTAAAAGCTTCAAAGTAACTACAGATTTTGACATCTCTAGATATTCTGAATGAGAATAGCAAATGTTACCAAGTAGATTTTCTGTATTTATCCACAGCCAAGTACAAAGAGTAGGCTGAAAATTAGGGTAGCTTAAAAGAAAGTTGACTAAAAAAAATTGTTTCAACAAACGTTAGCAATTCAAGTGCATGGTCAATTATTCACCTTCTTTTGCAAGAAAAATAAGGTAAAGAAATTGTGCCAGGGAATGCTTACACAGAAATGCACTGCTTAATTGACCCAATCCACTGAGCTCCCATTTCAAAACTGTGTGGTCTGAAGCCCTGAGACATGGACCATACCTTCACAAGTTATGAAGAGTTGTCAGTGCACCTGACGGGCAATAGGTGCCCACACTCCTCTGTGGGATGGGGTTGATTTGAACACGCCACTGGAGAACCAGCCATGTAGGTCCCTCCTAAATCCATTTCCCCAAGCCATGCTCAAATGTACAGTATAAAGTTATCTAAGCAGGACACTACTCCTGAGCAAGATTGATGCTTTTTTCTTTAAGAAGTACATAACTGCCTCTGAACACTATGCAATTTTCTAAAATAATTGCATCCATGTATGCAGCAGTTTCGGTTTCCTTCAAACGTTACTAGTTGGCTACCATCTTCCAAATGAAATATCTGAATTAAAAGAGAAAAGGAAAAGGAAGAAATGAGGAGGAGAGGATGAAGAAAAAAAAGAAAAAAAATCAGTGTCAAACTCTAGTTTCCATTGAAGGCAAGTTTGTTTGGTTGGTTTTTTTTGCCACCAATGCTAACAGAATTTAATTAATCTGAGGATTAATTAGTGGTGAAAGGAGTCAAATTCTAGAAGCAGAACTAAAGTAGGCCACTTTTATCAGCAGTGCTTCTCCCCTGCTGCAAACTCTAGCTTTCAAAAGCATTTGCTGATAGCTTAATGTTACTTTTTTTTTCCTCAGCTGAATGATTACACATTCGTGTCAGCACAGGAGGCAAGGGAACTTGACTGTATTCTTAGGCACCAATCATCCATTACAGAAACTCTGCCTACATTTGGAAAAAGAAGCAAGTCTGAGAACAGGCGAAAGAAAAGAATCCTTATTCTCATCAGATTTAGCAAGAGAAACCTGGATCAGTTTAGGATTGCATATGGATTGCCCTTATAGCACTGGTTATCAGCATCATCACAATGAGCAGGAACCTCAGCGATGGACCAAGATTCAGTTGGGGTTGAAAATGCACGATGTGCAAACAAAAATGTTCCTCTTTAAAGCTGAAATTTCAAGTTTGAAGTTGCAAGAAATTTTTTCACTCACTCAAATAACAGGATTAAAAATCACTAATGAGTTTATTTACGAGCTCTCCATCTGAATTCTAATACAGCAAAATTTATAAACAGCAAGTCTAATACATGAAAAGAAACAATATTTAGCCTAAAAATGTTTGGCTGCAAATAATGCTAGACTTAAGGGGACAGCAACTGTTCAGTCAACACAATGCTGAAGAAAGATGACATCAGTAGTGGTGTTTACATTTTAAGCTTCTATTTCTTATTGTGCTGAAATGCTTAATGAATAAAATAAATTGTTGTATCCATTGTTAAATGACCGATTCGATGCCTTCATTTAACACTGGTTTAATACTTTGCTTTCTAAATTGCATTTTTCTTTGAAATTTTAGTAATGTTTTTAGCTTTGAAACCAAAAGTATATCCTTATTCAGTGACCAGCAAATATTCCTTTTCATTTCAGTTCAGTTTTTTGTTTTTGTTTTTGTTTTAAATGAAATGCATTCAGAATTTCCTAGTAGGCAGCATCTTCCTCAGCCACAAGAATTCTCCAAAACCTCGGAATTTTGTATAAGTAGGCATGACACAAGGTAATTAACATTTCCATTTTAAACTTACGGATTTATACAAGCTCATGTCAACAGAAGTCCAAATTTACTGTAATTACAGATTATTTACATTAAAACAAAATAAGAAATCAGTATGTAAATGTAATGTTTGTTGTAGCTAATGCAGCAAGAGATGGTAGATTAGGTTCAAACAGCAATCAGCAGATCTGGCTAACATGTAAATGAGCAGAAGTCCCTTTGTTTACATTCTATTGCATTTTAAACTTCAGGATTTTTAAACTGTCTCATGAGCAGATGTGAAAATAAAACATTAATCTTACCATCCTTATTGATGCTTTCAAAGTAACTAAAGCAAGGCACTGCTCCTGTCCAGCTAAACAGACAATACTAATAATTGGAGTTGCAGGTTACATCATTCTTAATTAACACTCTGCTACAGTTGATAACATACACTAAAACACCATGCCATAATCACTGCTCTGCGACAATTTAAAAAAACACGTACTCAGCAAAATATATACCCATTACTTGCCATGCATATATAATTTTTATTCCTATCCACACAAACAACTACATTTCTAAAATAAATTACAATCACTTAGCAAAGAAATACATCACTGTTATCACCTCCAACATATAGATTCTTAAAACTGTCTCGGTTGGAAACAATCTTCAAGATCTCCAAGTCCAACCATCAACCTGACCTAGAGTACACTTGGTCAAGCTATTAATTGAAATGACAGTTACAAAATTATTTTTATTTGGTAAGAAGCACCTCTTAGAATACACCAAACTGAAAGGAAAGACCACCTGGAAAACCTACCTGCATGGCCAGACCAGCATGCCTGCGCTTTTGATGTTCCTCTCTATTGCATTCTCCCAAACCTTTCTCCTGAACTAAATGGAGCCAGCTTTCTAGAAGCACCCATGGCAACAAAGGTAAGAAAAACCACTGGATGGAAGTGAAGAATCTAATCCAACAAAGCAAGTGCAAGGGATCGCTCCCTTGGACAACTGAATGATGGACTTCATTGGTACCTTTCTTTTTTAAAATGGATTTCCAAAGCAAATAATGTTTTTCTTACTTGTTTTACCCAGCAAATTTATACATATTCATTAGTCTCAGAGAAATCTGACAGCCTCACAAAGGACTCAAATACCAGGCATAAATCAACAGCAGGATAGAGAAAAGGGACCCAAATTACATTGGGTGTAATCCTCTTACATTCAGCCAACTGCTGGACAATGATCACAAGAAGTAACTGCAGCATGTGGTATCTGTCATTCACTATTACCTGTTACAGAACTATCTGCAGAACAGAAGCAGGGCAGGCTGGCAGTCTAAGCAGATGAAAAAAAATTATATGGGCTACTGAATGGAGGAACTGAAGTACTGCCAGAGGTAAGCAAGATCAAGGGAAGATGGAGAAAGAGATGAGTTACTGTAGCTGTTGGAATGAGGTAGGAATTCACTAGAAATCATACTTCACTACACCTACTGTTCACAGAATACATTGTCTTGTTCTAGGTGCTGTGCATGGACAGGTATGGCTTTGCCAACCTCACATGTGGTATTTGACATTTCAATTTAATCTTCACACCTAACATGCAGTAGTCTCGCTGGGTTTCTATTACCTATGAAAGCTTTAGGTATGCCACTGGTGAATGAAGATGCCCTATGACATTTCTGCTTGTTTAAACTATTCCATTTAGATGCCAGTTTAACTTAGTTTCGGGTTTAGGCCATTGGGTCTGTCACAGGTGCCTACGTACCAACACACTGGAAAAAGATGTCTCAAACTTCATTCTCCCTGAGCATCAGGAACAGAAACAAACTGGAGTTTATAGAGCTGAGATTAGACTACTTCGTTATAAAAGGCATATACACAAAACATCACATAGTAAAATCTCAGGTTGCTCATATATCACTTTCTGAAGATATTGAAATCATGGCTATTTTTCTATGTTTCAAAATAGAAGGCATTTAAAGAAAATGACAGATGAAGTTGAAAAGTAAGAGGCAAAGTTCCTTAACATCCATTAATAATAGATGAGAACATCATGCTTTTAAAAATTGAGGGTACCAAACTAATCTGAATAATAACTGACCTAACAGTAGGCAGTAAACAGTGTAACTGGGTTTGGTACATTGCTTCAATTAGATGTGTTTTGATCTGCATTGATGCTTTAATTGGAGGCAAGCCTCCCCTTTCATCTAGAATTTATGACTCCAAGGGATGATCTAGCCTTCAAATTATCTTTAAGTAGCCACTAATTAATCATCATTTGCTATCCCCAAAGGTACCAAATTTATCCTAAAAATATGCACAACTCATCTCCTCTGTGAAACAAGTATAAACTGTAAAGCTAACACCCACCGTGATATTATTAGGAAGTTCTTTTAAACTGTTCAACAAGAAAGCCTGAGAACTCCTTTTAAACAGTTTGTTGCTGTTACACAGTTTATTTCAGTTAAAATCATCAGCATTTATTTCCATTGAAATTAAAATATACTAGGAATCCATGTTGAAAAATTTGTTAGCATCTACATGGTTTTTCCACAGTATTGTCACTATCCTTCAGTTAGCTCGTTACGCATAACATCTGATCGTCCCTACTCACAACTACAACTCCTTTCAGCACATTGAATTCACATCACAGCTCAGTACTAAGCAGCTCTTTCTGTTCCATTACCATTATTCCCTCTTCTAATTCTCGTGTTTTATTAATAATTATTACTTCTTTTTTTTTTTATAATATACATCAGCTTTCTTATTTCCTCCACAGCATGCAGGGTTGTGGATCTACGTACTACGTTTATTTCTATTGATTGTCAAAAGGTTTCCTTCATCACATCTGTAGAATATTTTGCTATCTAACTACAGCAGCAGAAAAGCAATTCAGACAATTTGAAGGCAATCCAGTCTCCTGATTATGCAATTTGATCATTTCAAACTGCAATCTTTCCTGCTTGCTTGACAACTGAGGATCAGAGCTACTCCTTTCACACTCAATTACAGTGCACCCTCTAGTGGCCACGGAACAAAATTCATGTTTTCCCATGAAGAATACACACCAATCCACCTTCGAGAAGCTATATATAGACAGGGTAGAAAATAAGACAAATAAATTAAAGCAAAGTGGCTACAAATTACAACAACAACGATTCCATTTCCCATAAAAACTATTTAATTTTCAAACCTTTGCAATATTCACTGACTAGTGAACACTTGAGTATTGAAATCAGTAATAGAAGATACCCTGCTTAGAGGACATTATTACTCTAACTGCACACTTTATAAGTCCAAGAAGATAGGATAAAGTGACACACACTTCAGAAAGAAAATTCTGGTCTGCTGGTAACTATCTGTATGTGTTTATGAATCAATCTAATGTGATAAACTATGAAAGACCAGCTTTCATTTCCACAGGGACAAGATTTTAAAAAAATTAAGTCATAAAAACTTGAAGATGCAAAATGCTGTATGAACCTCAGTATGTATTTTCTTAAAACAACCTTCTTTCAACAGTGAGGTGCTGAGGTAGTTAATCTTTACACTTGTATCTTAGAGCAGTGAAACACTGCACATTTACTGATTGCAAATTCCTGCAAGAATGCAAACTGTTTCATAGAAAACACACAGAAAGAATCATACAAGCAGAATCTATAGACAAAAGACTTACCCAGAATGACTTGAAGGAGGAGGAGGCAGGTCAGGCGTTAGAACATAAAGACTATTATTTTTTGGCAAGTGTAGAGTTTTTAAAACAGTCTGAAGGAAGAAAAAAAAATTGTAAATACAAAACATTTGCTGATTTTGACATATTAGTTTACTTTATTCCTTTTAATTATAAAAGCTTTTTCACAACACCAGCAAATTTTTAAGATCTACTGTAAATTTAATAACAACTCTATAGGTGTGCTGCATTGTATCTAAAAACACTGCAAAATACATTGATGTTTTTATAATGCTTTTAGTATAAGAGATCCTCGTAGAGCTTTCACCTGAGACATCTAACACTCAGGAACCTTGTACTGCCATCCCCACCCTCAGACCATCAGTTTGAAACACTGAATTCAGTTGACTGAAAACACAGCTGAAAACTTACACTATCATCTACATCTCCAGTCTTCCACCCCTTTAACAGCATTTTAGTTGCAGGAATCTGAAGTTCATTTTCTAGAATATGTTTGATATCTCCTGAAGAGAAAATGAAGAAAATGTCAAGAAATTCATATTTAAAATATACAAATTTATCTCTTTATTTCCAAAAATAAGGAAAAGGTACAGTGAAAACCAGTTTTAGTGAAGTTATTATTGTGAGACACATTTCAAACGGTAAAGAATAAATGAAAGTAAAAAAACACATAGAACAAGAATCTGATTCACACAATCACATGAGGATACAGTGATTTGGACATATATTTGAGTAGCTCTACACGATGTATGCTGGAACCATACATCTGCAGACACATGCCATCTGGAGCTATGCACTTTGCCAGAAATGAAGTGTGTCTGCATTTCCGATACTCAGTTCCACAATCAATAATCTGGACTTAAGGAATTGAAGTGTTTGTATATTTGACTGGTCAGACAGATTTTTCAGTGTTTTGCACGTTCTGTTCCTCCATCCTGGCCTGTGGCCACATCTGCTCCTCCTCATGTTGAAATGGACTGTTCCTGTGCTCTGAAGAGGTCATCTTGAAGATCAACCATCTCTATTAGACCTCTCTGCCCTCACCTGGGATTCTGACAAGCAGATCCCTGAACAAGCCAAAAAGGTGCTTTCTTGATGTTTATGGTTGAAATTCTATGATTTACCTTTCACACTTCTCTCAAGATTTTAAACAAAGCTTCCTTCAACCTCCATACGCCAAGAAACACAGAAGTTTTACACCGACCACCTTCCGCCCTGTCACTTAATCATCTACATCTGAAAGAAGCTAATAGAAACAAACACCTATCGCCTACTACACCTACTATAGCTGAAAAATTCTGATTTGGTCACTCTTGTATCTACTTTGGATGTAACTCAGTGCAGTGCCACGCCGAGCCAAGTAATGCTAACCAAGAATTCGACTGATCAACACTAGGTGGCACCATAAAAATACCAAATCAAACACTAACAAGAAAAACAAGGATCCAAGGTTTCAATTTCAAAATCTCATCACAGACAAAGTGCCAGCTCAACAAATTTTTAATCAACTATTTCTCAACATGTTCATTTGTTTTGATCTGCATATTGTCTTAAAAAAAAATAATACTGTTTTTCCTTAGGAAGAGTAAATTAAGTCAGTTGGGAATTATAAAAAAGAATATGCTTGCAATGCTAAGAACAGCATGTTTCTAAAACACTTGCACAAAATGCATCATATTTAGAATAAAAACAATCAAGTCTGATAACAAAACTCTTAATTTCCTCAAAAAAGAGACAAATAAAAAGGAGGATGCTACAATGCTTTTCACACTTAGAATTCTCTGGATTGTGTCACTAATCTTATTTAGAAAGGGATGATGCTATAGAGATTCAAAAGGAAATGCCAAGATGATCTACTTATTACTTGACTGCATCTACATTAATCCCACTGCAAATTACACTTTCTTGCCTCAACTTAATCAGTAATCTTCATTTTGTTTATGAAGTAAGTCCATAAGACAACTAGATGTCAAAATAAATATTTGATAGATCACTAACCTTTACAATGGATTAGTGAAATTTTTTTGCTTTTTTCGAGCTGCAAAGAGGTTTGAAAATGGTTAGAAGCTATGAAAACTGCACTTTTTGGACATTTTTTGAGGGGTTTTGTTGGTTGGTTTGGGTTTTTTTTCCCTATATGATTTAGATCTTGGTAGCAGGGTCTTTTTAGTTTGATTTTACTGTAACAATTTTACCTCAACAGTTATGTCATGTTTACACATTCTTACCCACTGTAGAGCTGTCCTCAAGTACTACATCCACATTTCTGTCTCTGTATTCAACCCTGAAGTCAAGCATTCGAGGTTGTCTTTCCACTATTTGTCTAGATGGCACTACATGGCGAAATGCTGAGGAAGATGAAGAAGCTGAAGAAGCTGCTGTAGAATGACTTGTGGGGCCATATGCTGGTCCTTGTAAAGTCTCTCCACCGTACTCACTGAAGGATACATAGATAAAGTATGAACAAATTGATAATGTTTAAATAAAGATTTGTGAAGTGAACAGAATTACTCACTGTTGTCCACAGCATATGCCTCTGGAATAAACTCCACTGTCATATCTGAAAATACTTTTTTTGTTCATAATTAGAAATTAACTTTCATATTAAAAACATTAATATTTCAAGGACTCAGAAGTGCTATAGCAAAGCAGCTTAGAAGACAAACAGGTATTTAAGCCATTATGATAGCCTAAAGTTCACTATGTAATTAACATCAGATTTATCTTGAGAAGCAGCATTATTTCCTGTTCCAAGAGTGCTGTGACCATATAAAAATTTGCACCATGGCAACCACCAGTTTTCTGTATCACTAGGCCAGCATCATATGCAATTTAGAATAAGAAGTAAAGCTTAAAATAAAAGAATAAACTGGGAAACCCAGATTACCCAGAAGCACAACTCATCCTCCTCAGTGAACCTCTCATAAAAAGTACCACGTAACTGAGATTAGAACCAAAGGTAACAAAACATTAAATTTAAGAAACATAACTCTAGGCCAAAGAAAATTATGATGTACTGAAATAAAGTTTTGCTGGCAAGACACTTTACAGGGCTTCACATTGTAGATGTTCTTACCAGTAAGACAGTGCTCTCTGTTTAGAGGATTATGTGTCTTGGGCACCAACAGGGTACCCAGAGGGAGGATGTAAGCTAATAAAATGAATGCACTGAAAAAATGGAAGCTGAGCATGCATTTAAGAAATACAGGGATGCAATTTGCCTCATTTCCATTCCTAAACAGAATTTATTTTAAAAAAATGCATACTCTCCTTCCTGAAGATACTATAAGATCTCTGGATCAATGGAAATGTTTCTTATGCAAGTCAAGCCTATAAGGACTGAACTTAGAAAAAAAAAATATGAATGTGGATGGACTCACGTCACAAAAGTGCAATGAATAGCACCAAGCTATTGCATGCCACAATACTGTGACTTCCATTTTTGAAAATAAAAAAAAAAAAAAAAAAAACAACCATGTATTATGCTTGTAAAACAAGAGAGAATGCTTCTTCTCAAGCTTTAAAAAAGTTTAAATACCGAGCAATATGTTTGTTGGGCTTTTTGTTTGTTCTTATTGTTTTTTTGTTTTTGTTTTCAATTTGATGCCTAACCAAAACTTAGTACTGTAACCATTTTCGTTAGCAGAACTCAGAAGCAAAGAATATTCTGATTCTCAGGAGCTGAACTCATTTATTTATTTAAATACAACACAACTGAACTATAAAGTAAAACTTGACTTCAAGTTCAGCTGCATTAAATATACTTCATTCCATCACCAAAAGTATTTTACATATCTGACTTGCAATCTCTAATGAAGCATAGAAAGCCACTAAAAAGCATCCAAATCAGTAATTCAAGCTCATCTGAAAGCCACTGGAAGGTAGGCTTCTAAGTCTACCAGGCCTAATTTTAAACTTCTACCACAGAAAGAAAAAAGGAAAATAAAAAATAAAAGACTTGAGACACATTTTAATGTCCCATCATTTCTACAAATGAAGAATTTCCTAATGAAGAAAGCTGCGTTAAGTGGACATCAGACCTACCTGTTACCAAAGTCTGGTATAACTGCTGCCCAAATCCTTCTCCCTGACAAAATGGCTGTAAATGTTCTGGTGTTTTGAATTTTAATGCTTTGAGGTCAGGACTTATTAACATAAGTAGAAATAGTACTTGACACAGAAGAGACTTGATCAATCAGATTACGCAGGCTTAACAGTGAATATACATCTAGTAACTTTATCAAGCAAATAAGGTTTTATCTTGATCCAAAAACCAATTTATTTAATAATAACTTTAGTGAGCATTGGCATTTATGCCAGAACATCACATCACCTACACTAAGCATCTTCTTTAATCGTTAAAATAAACTTTTAAAACCAGTACCTTGACTATTTTCCTGAACAAAATTAAAAATAATATTTAACTGCCTCTCTCAAGTAGCTCAACTCCTGTTCTGTTGTATTCAGTTGCCTTATCAGCACTTAGGAGATCATGCTTCAGTGACTCCAAGGTATCCAAGCATCAATATATGAGCCAAAATTTAATTTAAAAACTGAAAGGAAATCAGTAAAGCTATTCGTAGAGGGAAGCAACTTTATTTTATCTAGCATTATATCTACCACCAGTTAATGACCTAATTAATATAAAATAAAAAATCATTAATTTAAACAGATGGTTGAGCTTGTTCTTCACCGTTTTGGGAAAAACTGATTGTGAAATCAGCTTTGTCAGGTATTGAATTTGTGGCTCACAAAAACTGCTTTAAAAGGAGAATTATATCATCATCTTGGGATTCAGAAACAAAAATGCAACTACTATGCAGCATCATTCTCTGTATGTACTACTCCATCCCTCTGCGCTTACCTTTGCAGAATGCCATTTTCTTGTGGTATTACACCATTTATAGCTGCCTGAGAAGAGAAAAAAAGTTTTCAATCAGGTATGCAGAGGAAGAAAAATAAATCAGGACAGACTACTATATTTTGCTTTAAAAAGTGGTTAGCTTGCTTTAAAATATGCCATAAGATGTTCTCCATTCAGTAAATACTCTTGGTAAACAACACTGCCATTAAAGTACCTTCTTAAAATAAAAAAACATATTTAAGTGAAAATGAACATCAACTGACGCTCAATAGATTTGTAGTGCAAAAGAATAAACAGCACAGTTCACACTCAGTAAATCCAGCACTTTGTACATGCACAAGGAAAAAGACAGTTCTCAGACTCACTGAGCTGTGTGCAGACAAGGCAGCCAGACAGCAATACACAGAAAAGCTCATGTCTCCCAGAAGCATTGGGCCACTCTCGCCTGTACACCAGTGCTGCAGAGACTTCTAGAGAAGTCCAACCTCCTAAGCATAACCACGTACCACAGAACCACCAAAATACTGCCAATACTCAAACAATCTTCACGTGAAAAAAGCAAACATTTTTAAGTATGCTTTACACAGCTAACTGTCAGCGCGTGCTGATCAGCAACTCCGAACAAAATATTACTCAAGTGTAAACGCAGGAACATATTTGCTAGACTTGGTATTCGTTAAGTGTCTGTAGCATCCCACTACTAATCCCCACTTTCTGCTGTGCCACCAGCACATATTACTACCAGGATTTCCAATATGACTAATATCCATTCTCACGTGTCAGAGACACCTGACCTGCTGGCCTGTATACCTGAGGAGTGACTGGTCCTTGATGAAGACAAAGCTGAAACTTAGAAGCTCAGACTCTGTAGTACTACAAGAGGATTAAGTGAAATACTGTGACTATGGACTGTCATTATTCATCATCATTTTTACAAATCAATATTTACTGATGTGGCTTAAACAAGAAGTGTCCAATAAAGGTAGAATAAACCAAGAGTTAAATCCTATGTTTCTTCTCTGAATACATAACCATGAGTTTTTACAGTTTCTGTTAACAGTTAATAAACAATGGTTAACAACTGAAGTCAAAGTATTACTACTGAACTCAAAGTAACTTTGATACTGTAACAAGATATGCAAAACATTACACAAGGACAGCAGAAAAAGACACAGGAAAGTGCTGGAGGTATCTATAAGCTACAACAACTACCCACAAGTCTGTATCAAATTACAGTGAAAACAGCTTCCTTGCAGAGCACATTTTAAATTAGGTTATCCATCACATATGGCAATAACCAGAAGATTCTGTTTAATGTGTCTCATTTATCATCAGTGTGGTTTTTACAGTCATACACAGCTCCTGATCATGTTCATCTAAAAAACCTCCAGGAAAAACGGAAGGTTCTGGTTTGTTTGGGTTTTTCTGTATTGGCCCCAGTACTCATCAGCAAGATACACAAGTTGGTCAAGAGACAAAAACATCCTTTATTTTGCATCTATAGGATATGAAAACCAAATAGAGGTTCCTGCACCACAGGACCAGTGACAATCTGGACAAAAAGAAACTGCTTCAGCAATAAAGAAATACAGCACAGCAGGGCATCTCCACACTTCTTCAGTCAAAGCTCATGTCTCAATCTCAGCTCATTTTTTCTAAGTCTAATCAGAGGGGCTGAATATGATAGAAAATCCAAGCAACTTCCTTTAGAACTGAATAATGCATTTGTTCAAGTCCCCAGTTCTGTAAAGTTGATAACATTTAAGGGGCACAGCAGTAAGAAAACACAGCAGCAGCATTATGTATGGGTTTGATGGAAAGACCTCTATTAACCACAGTAAAAACAGTCTGGACGTTGTTTATTAAGGAAAATGGAAAACTAAAAATATGTAGATGACAAATGGTGGCAGTGCAGACACAGATACTGCATAAACATTAAACATTCATGTTCTTATATAACATCCATAGGTGGACATTGCAAAGAAATGGGAACAACCATCCACTTCAGGATTTCATAGCAGGAATGTTGTGACTAAAAACAAATTAATAAGTGAACACATTAAGACCATCCCAGACTCTTCTTCCACAGCATCAGACCCTTCTGAGAGAGGATCAGCTCCCTGCGATGAAGCAAACGTTCAAAGATATTAAGTTTTGTCTTTCCAAACAGGGATCATCTGAGCAGCAAAACCAGCATGTGTGACTAATACACAGTAGTTAACGATACTAAAACTGCTTCAAGTGAAATATATGACAGGTGCAGTAAATCTGCACATGGGTTATTAAAGAAAGATGCATGTCTGGCTCAGAACATTTATTCAGCTTCAGGTTGTTACCAGGGAAGCAGCAGTACATGCTTGCTCCGTTCTCACGTGTATATCCACTTGTGTCCACAACTTCAACTTTGGTTTGGTTGGCTGTTTTTTTTTTGGTGTCTGTTCTAATGCTAGCAGTATTTAAAGGGTTAAGCTCCACTTAACTGGAAAATTACAGACTTTTAATAAGATTTTTCCCAAAGCTAAAGATATAAGGTGTGTCGCAATGCTACCCATGTACCAAACCTTGTGTAATATTGTTCAAATGTCATACAAATGAACAGAAGCAAGAACATAATTATTGCTTCAGTGACAACATTCAAACAACTACAAGGTTTACAACTTATTTAGGAAATTTTAAGCCAAATTCAGTTATTCTTTATTTATGAATTTTGCTTAGAGACTGTCATATATCTAAGAACTGAAATTACTTAAGAATTCACTAGGTCCAGCATAACCTGATGTAAACTGGCTCATTTTTGACCAGACAGACATCCAGAAGTTTCACTATTATAACTCTGAGTCTGCTCCATGTAACAGTTTAAAGTCATACTGAGAATGATGACTAAGAATCTTCTTCATTCAGAGAATGGAAAGACAAAAATACGACACAATACTGGACTGACGAGTGCCAATTAGAAAGGTCAAAGTAACGATAATTTTTTCTGGTGGTTAGCTTCACAGCAGCAAGTTCCCAAACTACAGTATCAAAATACATTAAATCCAGTGGAGCAATAGGATTAATAAAAGGTTATTAAATCCACTAAAAGTTTGGGCAACCCAGGAACTCAGTAGTACTCTACAGACTAGAATAATTTAAGTGCCTGAAGAATGCTGTGAAGCAGACTCTTAAATTTAAAGCCTTTCCTCAAGGAAATATTTGCTGTAATAGTCACACGTATCCAGAATTGACTAATCTATCTTTTACTGATACAAAACAGTGTCAGAGGGAAAAAAAACAAGATCAACCTTTTTTAATAACCTGATGAAATAATAAAGCTGATGACTTCTCTCAAAACACAGACTTATGGTACTGAGCATTAAAAAAAAAATTAAGCACGTCTGATGGTGTCTTTCATTCTGGAGGGAGGAAATGATGAAAAACTGCATCATTTCAGATAGTACAGACTTATCTCCTGAGCTTAAAATACTCAGTGGTTATCAGTAGGATTGAAAATAGACCAGATTTGCTAACGATACTGTTTAGAAACAGGGGTTTACACATATTGACTGACTGCACGCGCAAACCAGGCAGGGAATTCCTTCCTCTTCATGAACTCCACAATTTACAAGTGATGCTTAGATAAATTACCTTAAGTGCTAAAGTCAGGCCCAGATGAGCACAGCCAAAGATTCTCCCAACGGCTGAGATGGGAAAAAAAAGCTTCCTCAGCCACCTCTTTTCTCCTCCCCTTCCTAGTCTCCATTCCAGACAACAGTTCTGGCCGACAGATACACTCTACCACAAAGATCCTTTAAAACTTCCCACATTCAGACTTCTACCTCAATGAAAACCAAGAGCAGGTGGGATCCAGCCTAAAATGCAAAAATTACAGATTCTCTTCAGGAAACAACCTGGACATTTTCCTTGAGTGAAATGAATCTCAGGAGGTATGACTCAGGACCAACTGTCTAAAACTGCATACCAGAAAACATCTCTACAGCAAGTTGCTGAGGGCATTTTCTTCTAATTCTCTGGGATTCCGGTAGCTTGACACAAAAGGATTTCTCAACTACATTTTTTCTGCTTTATTCCATATTAAGTAATATAATACCCTCACGATCCGTATCTTTAATTCCTTCTATGAACTTCGGCTATCTTTGATAAATAAATTCATTTATTACACCTCCCCCAAATGTTACATGTCATACTCTACATTTGTTTTAAAATGCCTGGGAGAATACAGAAATAAAGTTCTGCATTTTGTGGCTATCCCACTCATCTTGCATTTTCATCCTGTTATATATTTAACATTTCTCTGACATCAAAACAATTTCTGTCAAGCCACAAATTCAGAAAGTTTATCCCATGCTGCTTCCTACAGACAGTTTGCCATCTCAGAGATTATGGTACTAGCAGACTTCTGGAGCACGTTTAGAAATATAACAATAACTGGTTTTGTTGCTTCACACTACATATATATCTAAATACTTGATTGACCCTTTCATCATTTAATTAATTAATGTATAGATTTATTTTTCTGTCTGATAACACAAGTGAACAGAACCCCAAATCATGTGTACAAAGCCTCACTGTGGAGGCAGACACAACAAGCATTTAGTACCAAAAATTTCTTAACTACTGTGTTTTGAAAATGTCAGTGTCAGTAAGTCTTCCTGTATTTGATCAATTCATCCTACTTGCCTATCACTCAAGATTGCTGAATTTAGAAAAGCAAAAGAAAAAAAAAAAAGGAAAAATGGAATAGTATCAGGATTTATTTGTTCATTTTGGCCACAGAAATATTTCTTACAGTGAAACACAGGATACTGCTATCTGCAAACTTCAGTAGTAACAATAACCATTTTCATAATGTTTTTCTACAGACTTTTAATCAACAAAAATCTTGCATTTTCCAACAGAACTGATCTTGCCATTGCCACGTTTTTAACAGATAATGCCAGATGTAGTTATGTCAAAAATATTTGTTCTGACCTCCTAATGCTATAAGTGCAGTCAATTCCATAAAAATTATATGCATGTAGGAACTTCTCCTGTGATCTGATTATAACCATAGACAGTGAAATATTTGGGAGCAAACAGGAAAAGTTTTACTCACCAACACTGACAAAACCATACAGCAAGTACTGGTCAAATAATGCACGCAAATTGGATTAATAAAATGAAGGTTTACTGAAGTCAGCTGTAAAACAATCACTTCTTTCTGCACTAAGACACTGGGAGTGTATCACAAGATTCCCAAGCAAAGAAACATGGCTTCTACCCAACTTCACACAACTGTCTGATCTTGCCTGTTACATGTATGTTAGCAATCTGCCATCCTAGATATGAAATTCTGTAAAATGTTCTGCACAAATACAAATTATTTTAGACCAGACACTTTTGCAGACAAGATTCAGCATCAGCCTCCTACACAGATACTTTAAAACCACTACTTTAACAAGTAACGACTGCTTTTGGCTCAAGTTACAAAAACTATCATTTTTTGGATTTTTGAATGAATGCATTAATACTTAAATTTTCCTAACAATTACTTACTATGCCCCAGCAGTAAATTAACAGGAGCAAACTCTACCTTTGTTACCATTCCCAGGCTGTACAAAGCATAGAAAAGAGTGAGCATTTTCCTGCAGTTTGCATTATACTCGCTGGCATTTCCCCAGCTTTGCGAGTCTCAAAGTATTTCCAAGCGCTAGACGTTGCGTTACACCCACAGTTCTTACCAAATGCCAACATTTGTCCCCATCGTGGTTAAAATTTAACCAAAAGCTGTAATTGAACTACAATGAAATGTCTTTCTATGCATTCTGCTTTATTTCAGCTTGCTTTCTTTATAACAAATATACTTCATGAAAAGCTGTCAAACAATAGAATTACTAATAAAGCAAAAAATTAGCATTTCATCAAAAACGCCACATGAATATATTCATACAGATGATTCACATCATCAGCAAGAGAGCGAGCGTTGAAATAGTTTGCAGTTAGCACTCTAGATGTGGTTTCCCACTTTTCCCCACTTCTTTGGTGGCTTCAACAAACTTGTTCCTGTAGCTCATACAATATGCTGAAATGCACTAGGAAGCCTTTCAACAGTCAGATATACTTCAATAATCCTGGGGGAAAAAAACCACACTTTACACAGTCCTTTAATTGTACACTGTTACTGCATAATTCCACAAATAAAGCTCAATCTCAATAACAGATTCACAAATGGATGCATTTATATGGTGTAATGAAAATGAAAACCATGAGCACATAAGTAAAGAAGCTTATATTGATCAGTATTGATTATACTGATATCATACTATACTATATTATTATATAGTATTATATACTGGTATACAGTATATACTGGTATACAGTATATTATTATATATTATTATATTATACTATATTATACTGATTAATGTCACACATTTTTATGCTATACAGCTTCATATCCTAACTTCACAGAAACAAAATCTTATGCTTGATATCAAAGCATATTTTGTTACTCCTTGAAACACTAAGCTAGACAACAGGAGAGACAGATAAAACAAATGCTGAGCCTGAAAACAATCTGTATTCTGAGCTCCCACACTTCTATCCCTCTCCAAATAGTTTTACGTAAATTTGAATGGCAATATACTATCAGGGAAAGGTTGGGGATGGCTACTCGAAGATAATATACTTCTTGTTCAACTTTAAAACTGCTCGTTGATATGACATGCTAGTTCCCAGTGAGTCTTACAAAGACAGGATGAAATCTCACGACACAACATGATTCTAAAAAATCCTGGAAGCGCTGCATACAGAATAAGGTTGCTTTTACTGAAAAAGGCACAACACCACAAAGCATCCTGACAGATTCCAAATTACTCTTACTGTAGTCAACAGACTGCTTAATCATAATCAATAATAAAGAATATTTATGCAACATTTCGCTTATTTTGGAAGCCAGAAAACGCAGAGCTCAAGTATGCAGCATATAGCTCATCTACAGTGCTTCAGACCACGTTTCAGACAAGGCTGTGTTTCTGGCACTGCACCAACCAGGTCTTCCAGGATGAGATAGTGCACTGAAATAAAACTCGGACAGAACAGTTCAGATACTCAGTAGTAAAACATTCATATCATTTTTCAGAATACCCCACTCTAGAAGCCTGGTGGCTTCCAGATGACTCCAAGCTTACCGTGGTCCAGTCTTTCACATTAAGGTTCACTTGCAAAACAGTCACAGAATCTGCAGACGTTGGTTCTCAAATTAAATAAATTACTTCATTTTACTCCTACTCATACATTCCCAGCATGATTTCATGACAGACTAATTGCTTGTCAAACACACATTTAGAAGATGTATGCAATTTTCAGTTCAACTAGTTATAGAGTAATACATGGCAAACTACTTTCAGATATCTTAAAACACCAATTACCATCCACTCGACTATTAATATACTCTAGAAATTTGCTCTTAAATTGCAATGTTTAAGGACAAATTAATGCTAAGCAATCTGCACACAGGCTGCCAATCCAGAGGTAGAATCCTCTGAAAGTAAGTATTTGTGAAATGTCAGGCAGGTGGGTAATGCATGCATACAGCTAAAGTAATACTCAGGCACTACTGCTTTTTCAGGTTCTGATTTTTATGGTGTAATCAGAGCACAAAAAAAATATCTACTACAAGAAATAGAGCTTTTTCTTCATGAAACGAAATCAAAGTTTTCTAGTCCCCTTGCTTTCACTGCGCAGGACAAAGTTCAAGGAGCTCATTTATTCAGTAATTACATTCTATTTAGAAAGAAGACACGTTGCCTACATGACTTTACAATGCTGATGTGAACATGCCACCTAAAAAAGTCTGCTCACCTACATTTCTGGCCAGATATTAAAACTTAAGTTTAAATTAAAACTTCTTCAATGCAGCCAAAGCAGTTAAAATACAGCAATAATTATTCCTTTGTTATGCTCCAGTGAATAAAGCAGGCATTTCCTATTAGAAATATTAAATCACTAGTAATGAAACAAATCAAATTGTTTTAGATTAGCATAATCCCTTTAGTGCCTAGGAAACTGACAATTGGCCAGTTAACCATTACATTTGCTAAAATACTGAAGGGATGGAAGGTATAGATCTCTTCACACATACTGAGAAAATATTACATGTTAACAGCAAGTAGAGGGTATTGATTTAGAAGACACTCTGTCCAAGGTTTGACATCTATGCTACACCAGTCTTACCCTATATTAAATATTCTTACTCTATTACCCATCCTTCTTCAAAAAGTAATGTGAAAATTAGGCCCTTCTGCTGAATGAACAAAACTGCAAACTAGACATGAAACAGCACTAAAGAAAACACATTTAAACCCATGATTCTTAACTGCCTTAAATAAAATTATAAACCAAGAACTACTTCCAAGAGAGGTATCCATTTTCATCCTTCCAAAAAAACTGCCTTCAAATTGGAGGTCAAAACAATTCACATATTTAACCCCAACTCTTGGTTTCCATAAACTTGTAAACTTTACACCCCTTGCCTCAATCATGGTAGATCAAAGTGATTCTTAGAAAGAGTTTATTGCCGACAAAACAAATAATTGTACAATGTTAAAACTGTAGCAATGCCTTACCAATAGGAGGCAAGAATGAACATCACTGAAAAACATCAGATTTCTGGAATGCAAGCTCAAGTCTTCTCATCCACTGAAGTTTCTAAGACCTTTTCCATGTATGTCACAGATGTTTCAACAGAGCATTCACAGGTATTCAAACTGCCTTCACAAAACCCTCATGCAGACACAGAAATTTACTCGGGGTGGGAAATAGTTTGTATTTCTAGCCTTCACCTGCCTTAGTACCAAAAAAAAAACCACAAAGGTAAATTCAAGAAACCGTACGTCCCCATAGGTCTAGTACGTGACACAGCTATTGACTGCTGGGGTGAGGAGCATTTGAGGAAGGTTTTTTTTTTTTAATACCTGAGTAGTCACAGGCAAGATCTATGGGAATCCAGTGAAGCTTTGGTATAGAAGACTTGAAATAAGGAAAATAAGACTGTACAGAAAGATTTGGGAACTGAAATGAGAGGAACCATTCCCTTCCCAGCCTCTTCTTCACAGGTGGAACACTGTGAAATGAGATTCTTGAGTATTTGCACAGTATCAGCTACAGCTTTGATTGCAATTTAAACAGGGTTCCTAATAGAAAAAATTCAAAAACCATGTGAACGAGGCCCAAAAGCCTCTGGCGGAAGCAGTTGGGATTTGGTCATAGCACAGAAACTGGGCCACATATTACTGCCAGAGGTGATCCTCCTTCTTTGAAGCACATTACTGAGGTGACAAAGAAACACTCTTATTCTGCATTCTGCAAACTAAGAATCTTAATTGTCTCGCTAAGTATTAATTGTTGAGTTCTTTGTATGCATTTGTTTCCTTAATAGATGGAAGTGCACATCACTACATGGAAAGCAATCCCACCTTTACAACTACCTATAGATCTGAGCATTCCACAGTCTACAGTGTAGAAAACATACAAAAAGGGAAGAAACATCTGCTTTATATGAGATTAAGGTATTCAAAAGTAAATAATAATAATGGATTTATTAATCACACTTTAAGAATAGCTGGTCATCTTTGCCAATGCTTTGCTGCACAGAACTTCCATAAGATACACAGCATTCATATGAGCTTACTCAACGATATGAAAATGTCACTTGGAAGCCACAAAACAGATGGAAATACAGAGAACAAGAAATTAAAGGGATCCTGATGTAATGTAAAATAAAGACTTCCAAAAGGGACTTCTGTAAGCCTTCGTAAAACAGAAGCTTACACACAGTTTATCTTCTACTGCAAGAGATTAATACTGCACAAGAAACTTGCAACTCCTGTATTTCCTGGACAACGGGCAGCACAGTTCACCAGCACTGGTGGAAGCCTGTCCACCAGCAGTACTTGTCATTGTCACCTCTGAGCTTTCTTCCTCCTCAGCTCTTCTGGAAGCACCATTCTGAGTGCTGTCCAGGCTACTGAACACAGCAACAGCAAGAATTAACTAACTGAGCTGAGCTTATCCAACAGGACACCCAGATACAGGAGGCATCTAAGACAAAATTTGGAATTGGAAAAAAAAAAAAAAAATAGAAACCTCTAGTTCCCACATGATTGTTCATGTGAACACAGAGAAAATGTTATAAAAGCACAGACACATACATGTTCCTAACAGTGAAAATCCTTCAGATGGTCAACTTCACCATTCCAACAGTAAGTGCTGTCAAACGTGTACCACTGTCAGCATTGTGATCAAAAGTCAAGAAAACAGTAGATCACCAATACAAGATAGAAGGGGTAAATGTGATGAACATGATCACCATCACATGCAGCCCTGGTTCCACAGCCACTGAAAAGCAGGCAGCTTAGAATAAAATGAGCTGACAGGCATATGACAGCATTGCCCCATGTTTAAGGAAAAGAAATGGCCCTACAAACAGCAAATGAATCACCTGATTTCTGGGTGCAGTCTAATTTAAATCAATTTTTTAAAAAACAGAGATACATCAATGTTTCTGCAGGGCAAATCAGTTGGAAAAATAAAAACAGACAAAAGTAATGTCCAGTGTTTTAGTTCTTACCAGCTGGTAGTGAGATTAACTACACTGTATAACAAAAGAACTAAGTTAATGTTTAGAAAGTAGCAAAAGACATAAATAATAGACTGTTGCTAACTGTCAAGATGTCAGTGGATGGTCATTTGACCAGGAATTCCATCTTAAATGGCATTTCCAACAGCAACAGAGAAGAAAAATTACAAAGCCTCTCTCACTTCTCTCAGTTCAAATTTTTCTTACTTTTTTACTTTTTTCTTTCCACAGGACATCACACAGAAAAAAATACAGGAATAAAGTGTAAACTAAATGCATATTTCCATTAAGAAACTAAAGTCAAACCAAACAATCTTCTGTGTAAGTTATACACCAAAACGAAAACAGAAAACCCTACAGTTGAGAGTAGAAGCTTTTTAAAAACAGATGTTCAAAATATACAATTTTCTTGTTCCAAGATACAAAAATGCTTTTTTTGTCAGCTGATTCTTGGAAGCTATGTGAGAAAAGAACTGCAAGTCATCACATTTCCAGGTGCACTAAACTGCTGGTTTCACTGAAATTATACTGTGCTTCAAACAGGGAATAACAAAGCTAAGCACAGCAGGAAGGCACAAAGGCCATTTTAAGAGTTTATTTTAAATAGAAAACAGATTTTTGTGAGGTTGTTTTTTCTTTTAATATATTATTATACACACAACGTCTACAGTGCAGTGAACATGGGATAACCCCACCTTAACTTTGATTAAACTGACTTTCCTCTCAAAGTGTTACGCCAAGCAGTACCCACATCACCATATCTGTTGGGAAAAAAATGAAATAACAGCTGAAGGAGTAACAACAGAAATGCTGATATGGAAAAAGGTAGAAAAAATAAGCAGAGAATGCTGCTCTTCATATAAAAAAATCTGATCTTACTAGATTTTATGTACAGGACATCAAGACAGCAGTTACCACATATGTAATAACCTCACATACCTGAAAGTCCGTATCACATAGGGCCAAGCAGATTAGGAATTTCTGCATTAATAGATCATTTCTCTTAAATATACGCTATCAGAAACAATTAAAAAAGGACATACTTGGGATTTCTTTTTTATTCCCTTCATACAAAGTTTAAAATACATTTATATTGTCATTCTTATCTCCAAGTGTCGAAGCAGAAGGTTTTGAATGAGAAAACTTATTAAGCCATCAAATTTTACAGCACACAGAAATTCCTAACTTTTGCTTCCTCAAATATTAAAATCTACTGTAAATTGATTGGTCTCAGAGGAACAACACTCAAGAAAAAACAAACCAGCACTTGTAGCAGGCTTAAGAGTTACTGGATCATTAATTGAAGAACAATTTCATAGTGATGAAGACCTAAAAGAAATCACTGTGTTATCTACATCAATCATCTAGATTTCACAGAATATCTGTGGCATTTCATCACTTGGCCTTGAATAAGCCCAGTAAATAGGTTACAGAGCTCCAATACATTAAAAAAGTAAACTGCTATTTGGGGAAGACCACAACAGAGGTCAATTCATGTGCAAAGGAAGGAAACCAGTTATTGGCAAGATTAGACTTCATGATCCCATCAAACAGTTTGTTTGTTGTTACTGCAGGCAAATTCCTCCACAGCAATCTCATTACCAATTTGATTTTGAGCACTTGAAACCTAGCAATACAATGTTTATACGTGGCAGCTTCCTGTATCACTTTAAACAGCTACAAATGTGATTTCAACACCATAAAACATACACAACTCCGATTTAAATCCAATTTGTTTAGTCTAAGTGGAAGATAATGTCTCCATGCATCCCACACTAAGGCAGGTAAATGAAGACTGTGGAGGTGTGAACATGACAGAAGTAGGATCTTTACAAGTTCAAAAATTGTTGATGTTTCCATTCTCAAATGAAAAGAAAAAAATAATTCATACACGTCCTTAATTTAAAAAAAAAAAAAAAAGTTGCCTTTAAAAAAAATAAATAAAAGAGAGCAACTAAACCAAGAAAGAATCATAGAATGGCTCAGGTTGGAAAAGACCTTAAAGATCATCAAGTCCAACTGCAAAGCTCCTTAGAGCTCACTGAGGCTTGGACTGCTGCTTCGTTTTGTTTAAGAAGGTAAGACCTCATGTCCAAAAAAATCCAAAAACACAGCAACACTCACTCAAGTTACAGGAAAGAGATGGGTGACATTTTAACTCTCGTACTAAAATCTACTAACAGGACCAGAAAAAAAAACCAACAAACTATAAAGAAAATAAGCAGTAGGAATATCGCATCAGGGCAAACAAAGAAATTCTTCAAGCTACCTAAAATACAATATTTATAGTGTGAGGCTTCTTGCGTATACATTTTCACATTTTCCATCTCAGCTGAAAAGTTTCAAAAAGACCTTTTGGTTTAATCAAAAACGAAGTATTCCCTCCTCCCCAGTTTCTTGGCACTGGTTCCATACTTGATCACTGAATCACAGGGCAGAGAGGCACAACACAAGCACACAGATAATACTGATGCAGTAAGCACACAAAGGATTATTATTTTACAGTTTCATTCTACACTTTTAAAATAAGTAGTCCTTAGGTTTCTCGGCAGTTGTGAGCTGTTTTCATGTGCTGTTTTGATTTTTGAAATGCTGAAATCCATTGTCTAACAACAAGATGTTTAATTCTCTCAAGATAGAAACTCCTTGTCTTTTTACATTCTGCCTCCAAATCTCATCTTCTCTTTCTTCACTCTTCTGCATAATTTAGCATCCACTCCCTTTCTACAAGAAGTCTGCTCTTAATAAGAGAGCCAGTGTCCTGTTAATGACAGGAGCTTAGGGCATTTTTGTCACTTCTACCCACTCCAATCCACCTTTTTTCTTCTACCACTTACCATTCCCCTTTTGCAGACACTATCCTGAAGTACCTCTTACATCCCTAACCTTCTTTCCTTTCTTACTTTCCATGTCTTTTTTAAGCATGCGTTTTTGGGACATTACTTCTTTCCCTACTACATTTTACTTCTAGATCATTTAATCATTACTAATAAGATGAAGAATGCAAAGGTATTATCATAGCTGTAAGTACTTCATCCCCTTTTCGCTCATTCTGGAGTCTCAAAAGAAAATAAATAAACAATAAAGCAACTCCTCTTTATTGTTCTTAACACTTTTTCATCATAATTCTCTCATTCAGCATTACCTGCGATCATTTATTGTAATCCATATAACTTTACAATTTACAAGCCCCCCAAAATCCTATCCAACTGATTTAATGCATTTTATTAAGAACCTTACAACCCGGAAAGAAAGCATAACACTATTCCTTGTCTTCATATAACAAATACTTGAACTTGCAAAACAGCCCAGCCCACACTGTGTCACAACAAACTACTGTGACTAAGGATGTTTTAAATCGTACCATTCTGCCAACACGCAGTTGTGCTTTCCTGTTTAAAAACATTAATGACTAAAATTTAAATGAACACTTTTGCATATGGTTTCTGGTATGTCACAGTTTCATAGCTTAGAGTTACTACTGGATAAACTATACCAAGCCTTTATTTTGCAATGTCATGATACAAGCAAGAACTAGAAGAAAAAAAAAAGCCTGCACATAACTTGCTTGCCCCAGCCATACAACTCTGAAATAAAGACAATAGCTGTCTCAGCAGGATGGCACACCACTGTTCATCTGACAAGTCATTCTCTTAGAATACTTACCACTAAATCCCAGTTATTTTGTTCAAGCAAAGTTATAGCTTCATCGATATTTTCTATACCAGTACAAGCCTAGAAAGAAAAAGAAGCAGTAAACTCAATTAAAAGCATTGATCAAAGTAAGCACTAATACTTAGAATTAATTTCAGTAAATGACAGGAAATGTATAGGGTTTTTTATTTCTGCAAGGAGAGCTTTAAACACCACAGATTTGAGTATAATTCCCTCTTCCACCAGAGGACTCTTGTGTAACCTTGAACAAACCACATAAGGAAGCAAGACAAAGTAGTTATTTGCAAAATTAGGGCTACAGTGCTGTCTCATAAAGGTGTTCTGAGAATTCTACATCAGAAATTCTGAAACACTCATGCTCCCTTAAAAGGGACCACAAAAATATTTAAAATGCTAAGTCTGGGGTGGTTGAAGTACTTTGTCTCCAACCAGAACCAACTCTTCTGCCTCCACCAACGCCTTTTACCCCTACACACTGCAGGTGTTACACAGCACTGCTAGATGAAGAAAAAGGTGGCAAGTGAGACTTTTTGCTCAGTTGAGTAGAGGTGAGGAACCTTGTGAAACTCTTTAAAATGAAGTCTGTGTAATGAAACATTTACTTTCATATAAAATGCCTGAATGTTGATCCAGCACTGTACTCATCTTTCACAAGATCTCAGCCATGATGGTGTTCCTTCTGTCCCAACATACAGTTATATAAAACTTTTATATATATTTCTTTTTATATATCATATAAAATAGGGAATTTTAAAAATATAGTTTAACAGTAATAGAACAGATTCCAAAGACTCATCACTTTCCTTTAAGCATCAAAAGAGAGAAATGGCAGGAAGGGAGCACAGAAACAAGTACTTAACACCATCAGGCTACACTGAAAGTGATCCTGACAGCTCTGCTGCAATGTACTCCGACTAGGATAAACTTCCACCAAAGTGACAGTCTGAGGTTCCATTGACAACATTTAAAGTCTGGACATTCACTTTTCAGACTGACTACTTTTGTCAGTTTTGTTAGGTGCCAATAAAAGAGGAACAAACATTTTGGAATTACAACAATGGAGGAATGAAAGCTACTGATTAATGTAAACCACAAACATGTTTCAAAATCTTCCTTAGCATGCTGTAATATAAGTATCTGTTGCAGCAGATTATGACTTCAGAAAAACATTTCAACATGGAGGAGAAGAATTGATTCAGACACTACAAGCAGTCAAACACAAATTTCTGCCTCAAGTCACGCTCCATCACCGGTTTGAAGACGAGTAAGAAAGTTAAAAAAAATAAAAAATAAAAGTTTGTTTCCTGCACCATCAATTCAAGAAAATTGTCTGGTTTGAACCTCAATTATTTTCCTTAAGGTGAAGCACCAAAGACAAGGCCTCACTGACAGCCGTGACATCAAGGGCTTCTGGAGGGCAGGATGAGGCCCAGCACAGCCTGACACCAGCTTTTGTCTTCCTCTGGAAGATACACATAAGGAAGCAGCAGGTCCTGTGAGCCACAACATTAATAAAGCCTGGTTCTTTATGGGTTCATCTCTCATTCCTAATTACAAGAGCTGATTTAAGCTTCTCCAATGACTAGAATATTTATGAAGTCTTTTTTCTTTTTTTTTTAAATGGACTTATTTCCACGCTACCTTGTTTTATTTTGATTAAATCTGGAAGAATTTAATTGGTATGAGTACTTGGGTTCAGAAGATATTTGTGAGGACACCTGGGCACCATAATCTCATATGCATTACTTCTTCAGAAAGCCAGACTAAGAATCACAGGGCTGACTCCTTTACAATACATAAAGCATGTGTTTCATTCGTTCTTATGCCTTTCATTCTACCCAAGCAAAAATTAAAATTAAAAACATTGAATTCTAACAGTAACAGGAAAAAAAATTCAAGCCTCTGGAAAGTATATAAACTCTGAAAAGCAAAAGCATGCGTTTCTTATTAAGCAGTTAGAAATATGATGAGAATTTTTTCCACTTTAATTCAGAGATTAACTGATTTTTATTCAGATTTATTTTCATAGAAGGCATTAAATATCTCAGCAGAAAATTCCTACCAGCAGAGTACTAAATCACAAAGTACTAAACCTAAGCAACAACAAGCACATCCTCCAAGTAAAATCTGAAACTTAAACCAACGATCACAGTAAAGGTAAAATCTTCCATGTTTACTGGTTTGCAAACATTTATACATCAAAAAGAAATCCAGGAATTTAACCAAAGGCCAAAGGGGAAGCAAATGTTAGGAAGAGTGCCTTCTCTTCTCTGGATTTCCTCTAAATCTAAAATAGCGCTTCTGCCCTCCATAGCAGCTATAGCATTTTTGCAGAGACTGAGCAGTCTCTCCTGGGTTTTTCAGACCACACAAGAGGAAAATGAATGTGAAAAATGAATGAACTGTTGTTTTTTTACTGAATGCACAAGAACAGATTTTGAAGACAAAACTACTGAATGTTAAAAGTAACTCTCACAGCACCTTGCTTTTTCAGACCAGGTGTTTCTATCAGCCAGATTTAGATTTGCACACAGTAAATTCTCTGCAGCTCTCCTCCAAATGTTTTTCACATGGCTAAGCTGTAAAGCTATCACCTTAGTTGCTGATGGAGAGCTTACCCGTGCAGAGTTTCAGAGCTATCCACCAAGTGGCCTATCTTTTTTTAATTGGCAAAGTAATCTGAATCACTGTTAAATAAGGAAAAATAAAGTAATCATTTGAGGAAATAATTCAACTGAAGGGCAGATAGCTCCAGGCATCCGAGACAAACCCTGGAGATGCTTACAGAAAGCTTTAGCACATGGCAGTAGACTCACTCTTCTAATTCCTTGCAGGGTGGTCTAACCTTGGCAGCTCTAACAGCTGCATCTGGATTTTGAGAACCTCTGTGACCCCCCCATCTCACCAGCCAAGGCTTTAGCCTACCTCCACATCACAGGAAAACAGCTGACTTCCCCATCTGGCGGCAGCTGCTGCTGAAAATGCTCCTCCTGCACCTGCTGCAGAGACCCGGGCAGTTGTTACACAGCAAAGCTGGGAGAGACAACTGTTGCTCCCAGCACAGAGAGCTGGGCTGTTACTCCTGCAGAAGCTGGGAGAGCAGCAAACAGCTGTCGCTGGCTCAAATACAGAGTTAGGCTACTGCAGCCCTGATAGATAGCTGGTGGCAGTTGTTGCACAGAAGCTGGGAGCAAATGGTATTTGGCAGCCAGGCAGAACTTGCTATCCCTACTCACCTGTGGCCTCTCCTCCTTCTCATCAAGACACAACACAACAGTCAGAAGTACCCAAAAACCAGGGTCAGCCTAACAGCCACTGATTGGAATGACTTTGATGTCCACCTCTCTCAACAATCAGTTGAACAACTCTTTATTTCCTTTGACTACCAACAGTCACTATGTTTTCCCCATGCAGGGACCACTTCTGCACTAACCCAATCTAGGCGATACGCTCAAACACTTCACACAAGGGGTTCAGGACCATTAAAAACAGACAGACAGATGGCAGAGAACTACATCATGCATTGCATCATGCATGGCAACTACTAGATCATGCATTGCTCTCTCTCCTGTAAATGTCAGGCAGGAAAAAAAAGCTCACAGTGTGCCTGACTAGCCTTCACATGCACTCTGCAGTCAGCATCTTCAGCTGAGCTTCCTGCAGTAACCTGGGGCCGACACACATACAGGTCCATACAGCAGAAAGGATTACATTGGAGCCCTAGCTCCAAGCACCCAGAACAGTCAACTCAGACAACGGATCAACAGGACAGACTCACACCAGTTGTCAACTACAGATTTTTTCCTCTCATTAACATCATATCCATCTGTCTCAGAGTAAGACTAAGCTACTGTCATTCAGTCCAATGCCTACTCCTCAGATACTGAAACAACTGATGCACAGCCTCCTGTGCTGGATGAAGAGAGCTTTCAGCCATCAGCATTTTGTTGCAGCTATAGTTCAGCCTATCTTCTTAACATGTACCCAAAACTGCAATACCTGGGAAAATAACTCCATTAAGGCATCACAAGGTTCAACAGGTGATGTCACCTGGGAGGATTTAATCCTTCTGAGATCTATGAAACGCCAGGAAGGCAGCTTAACTCATCCCCACCACTGCAGCTACACAGACAGCACCCTAGGAAATTATTACTTTTAAAAGTATCCAACCTTTTTTTTTTTTTTTTAAATTATTGGATCTAGCAATACAGCTGGAGCTGTATTTTATAAAGACATATGAATTTCTAAAGAGAAATCAAAACCATTGGCAAAGAACAAATACTGCTAAAATCAATTCATTCTCCCTTCAGTAACTTACTCTTTAAAAGATAAGAGACTAGGAGCAAGAAAAACTCTTTTCAGGTGCAGGCTACAGATCTGCTAGAAAGAATGGCAGAATTCTCAAGGGTGGCAGTTAAGAAAACCTCAGAACTGTTCTTAATAGCATCAGAAATAACAGCAATATCCTTCTTTTCTGTCTCTTCATGTACTTAACCTTCCAATAAAACCAAAATTCAGCTTGCTGTTTTACTGACTCCTTCAATCACAAGCAGACAGGTCATTTCACAGACACATTTCAGCTTCCTGTCAGGTTTTGGACATCTCTGAAGACAGGGTCTACAGCCACCCTGGACAGCTTGCTCCAGTGCTTGATCACCATCAATTGAAGGATTTTTCCCTTGCATTTAGCTATAACTCTCCTTGATGCAACCTGTAACCTTTGCTTCTCGTCCTTTCACTCTGCCACTCTAAGATACTGAGTGCTATACTGTCTATTGCCTGCTGTAGAGATGGAAGAGCAGCTAGATCCCCCTTAGCTCCTTCTCTCCTCTTACTGAACAAGCTCCAGCTGCCTCTCCACCTAGGTGGTTCTCTGGCCATGGCAGGGGACCCTCACAACTGGGATTTCTGGGTACCTGGGCATTTCTTATGCCAGAGCCCCACCAGCCCCCCGACCACACAGACTGCAACACAGAATTACAGAACCACCAAGGTTGGAAAAGGCCTCCATGATCACCCACTCCAACTATCCAGCTATCATCAGTATTTCCTCACTAAACCACATCCCTCACTACAACATCCAAACATTTCTTGAACACCTCCAGGGACAGTGACTCAACCATCTCTCTGGGCAGACAGTTCCAGTACCTGACCACCCTTTCAGAGAACAAGTTTTTCCTACTATCCAAACTGAACGTCCCCTGGCACAACTGGAGGCCATTCCCTCCTACCCTATCACTATTTACACAGGAGAACAAGACACAAGTCCCTGCATGGTATCCCGTATCACTTCAACCCTGCAACAACCCAACCATACTGATGCAATGAGACTGTTCTTACTATGAGTCATCTGTGGTTATTAAATTAACTTTTACTTCTTTCTAGTTTAGAGAAACATTTTAAAAAACATCCAGGCATATCGACTGAGACACAAACTGAAAGGTCACCTACTGCAAGCATCTAAATGAAGAGATAAGAATACTTCTCTGTTTTTACATAACTCGGAAGACCATCTGGTAAAAATGAAGCAGATTCACCAGCTGTTCACAAAACAAGCTAATACACTTACCAGCATCAGAAGTCTGGAGAAGGTCTGGGCGCACACGCCATACTCGAGTTTTGCCCAATGCTTTCAATTCCTGCTCAACTGTTCACACTACTTGAGCACCGCATTACTCAAAGTGAGAAAACATTGTCCCCCTTCTACAGAGGGTAACAAAAGTGGTATTTCTGAAGGTCACACAAGACTTGCTACCTATTAGTTACCAGGCAAACAAGAGTGAACTTTGCCCACGCTGAGATGACTGCAGAGCTCCTGAATAAAGCAAGCAGGGTACAAAGTCTGAGCTGGTAGCATGAAGCTCCAACCACTTCTGAGCAGAACTAGCTAGCTTGGAACCACATTAACCATATTCAAATGGTTTCCACCAGAATCTGTAGCAAATTTTGCTTCCAGAAAGCCATGGAGGCACAACACCAGGAAGTCCATCAGCTGAGCCAAGACGTGAACCCCAGCTTCACAAGCCCCATCTAACACTTGAGGATTTTAGCCACATCCTCCCTGCACTACATGCAAAGAGTGGTGCTCAAACTGAATTACAAACCATGCTAAATCAAAAACAAGCAGCCATTGATGAGTACTCTGGACTACTAAACCCGTCTGCCTTTTCTGAAGGCTGAAGATGTCCTTCTTTCACTACAGCTGCTATCTAACTACAACATGCTTTAGTTCAGATTATCATAATTTTTCCTGTGCTTGCTTAATCTGCAAAAGCATCTCAGTAAAAGTAAAAACACCAACATTGCCTGAATCACAGTTGCTCTCAGAGTGTACAAATACCGCTCCAGAAGTAATGCCTCTTGTTTTACTATGTTGATCCACAGTGTCAGAAGCAAACACTGGTGGTATGGCAGTAGAGGTTGAACCTTCCCACCAATATCCCATTACATGCTGTTGTCATGTGACAGATGGCAGCCGAGGGGCAGCCTGACAAAATGGCATCCAACATGGAAGCGTATATAAAGCCAAGGTGTGTCACTGAATTCCTCCATATGGAAAAAGTGGCACCCACTAACACTCACGGATACTTGATGAGCATTCATAGAGACCAAACAGTGGATGTGAGCACGGTCAGTGGTGCACTTCAGCAGAGGCAAGAGGGGGTCATCTCCATTGGCTCAGATTTTTTACAAGAGCAGCATGCAGGCTCTTGTTCACTGATAGTGAAAATGTACAACTAGGGGCAGCAACTACCTAGAAAAACAGCATTCTGTAGATGAGAAGTTGCTCTACCAAATAGTTTTACTGTGTTCTTTGTATCTTTTGTAGTTTCCATGGAGATAAACAGGAGGCATTACTTTTGGAATGTTCTGCATACGTTACAATGTCAGAAAACAATACATATGGAAAACAAGGGTCAGAGAAACACTCCGGGTTCCTCTATAGTCACAAATATCTTTTTCCTCATTACCTCTAAAGCAATAGTATCCTAGAAGAAATTAAGAAGGAATAAAGTCCATTTTTGAGACAACATACAAAGGAAGAGCACTAACTCTTATTTAATACATCTGTATCTCTATACTCAACATTCCATATCATATTTTTTGGTTCAGAACAGGACAAGGACAACTCTCCAAAATAGGAGAGTACAAGAACACGCAAATCCCAGTAAAATACATGTCATACCATAAAGTGGGCCAACAATGACTATAAAAAACATTTGACTAAAGACATAAACATTACATAAGCTTTTAAAAGCATCAGGACAAGGAATGTTGCCAACAGGTCAGAAGGATCAAAGAAGATACCAAAGAAGTTTTAACGGAAGGCAAGGACAGAATGGAAAAGCTAAACGAATTGTGTGTGCTCATTTTCACTACAGAGGAACTTAAAGCTCATCCCATAAGAGATCTCTGTAAAGAGAAGCTTTGTTATTCCAAAGCATCAATATACACACCCAGAACAAACCACCAGGATCAGACAGTCTCCAAAATTTTAAGGGAACTTCAGCAAAACAAAAAAACAGACTGTTTCTTAAACCAGCCTTAAATGCTCAATCTCTCCTTCTTCCTACATCAAACTTTTCATGAATTTCGCTGGAGGGAAACCTTAGAGGGTTAAGATTCCTGCAGTTTGGGCATCTTTGACTTCTGTATCACAAGAGATAGTAGAAGCTGCAGTGAAACACGCAGAATAGGACGGGTATATACACTAATGTATATACAATATACTGAGTAAAAGTAAACCCACATATCATAGAACTACTCAAAGATCTCCAAAGAACTCAAATGATGAAGAACTCAAAGCTGTATCAAACTGACACAATTTCCAAAGTTCTCCTAAAGAACATTATCATTACACTCACAAAATGCTGACTTCCAGAAACAGGAAAACCCATTCAAATACTATTTCTTACTGCTCTTTCCTAAGGATTAGCCTCCAGCCACCGCTTGCAGATGAGACACTCAGCAACCTGGGTTTTCAGTCTGAGCTGATACAGCACCTTCGGTATTTGCTCACACAAATAACCTGACCTTTAAAAAAAATAATAGAGATGACTCAGATCCAGAACTCTTGTCTTTACAAATTGTTTCCTGCAATAGGTAGAATATGAAACCTATGTAAAATAGCTCTAAAAGGCTAATCTGTTCTGCTCTGGTTTCAAAGAGTCTTAAAACTTCAGCTTTATCGAAGTACCTTCTGAAAGCATAACTACTTCCACAGAACAAAGACCTGCTCAGCCAGTTAAACTCAGAGGATCACCACAGGACTGATTTGATAGACCAAATAACATCTAACGCATACATCAGGACTTTGGTTTTCTCTTCAACTTGTTTTTAACAATTGCATATTATCTAGTAAATTCTAAAAAATGGGCTTAATTAGCAGGTATCACTCAAGCCACCAAGCACATAATTTCCTTTCATCCAAATGCTGAGGGACAACTCAAATGCTAGGTGTTTACCTAGGCTTCTTCTAGGTTTCCACAGCAGTTAAAAGGAAGGACTCATCTAATGGCTGCCCCACCAAAACGCACTAAGCATGCAGTATGCTTTCATCCCTTACCCTTAAGGCCACTTACAGCAAACAAAGGCAACTGCATTGCAAACCAAGAGGCCCAACTACCAGTTCCAATGCTGTTGCTACTGACTGTGCAATGCACAAACATATCTGCTCACCACAAAAATATAAATTCTATCCCCCAAAAAAGCTACGTAGTTTCTTTAATAAGCCATTAACTCCTGTTCACAGTAGGAAAAGCAAGAAAACAAGGCATGCAATGGTAAATGAACTATGACAACTGCCCAAATAGAGAGGGGAACATCTCAGACTTTCTGCACTGAGATTCTTTTAAGATTGGAAATTCCCAGAGCTCCTCAGGAACTGCAGCAACTCACACCTTCACCCTCTTCTTTTCTACACCTCCCTCCAGTCAAAAATATCAACTCAGTAAATTCATTTACTGTAAATGATACTTGTGCACAAAGAAACGTTAGTCGCACATTTTACTTTTTATTTGCCAAACAAATGTCCTCTTTTCTTACAATGAAAACGCATTCCTAGCCTCTATGACAGACACAATAACTCAGAGATTATAGCTACTAGTTGTCTTAGCGTTTGAAAAACATCTATCACCTCTCAGTCAGTTTCAGTGACCTACAAACACAAATACCGATACGAATGGGCCAATGGAAAAAGTGATGTGATTACTATGATGAGAAGACTCCTTCCAAGGTAATTGAATGAAAAGAACTGCATAAACCTCTTCCTAAAAATGAATCGGTGCTCCAGAAGTAAGTTATTTAGATTCTTACAGCTAGGCTGTAATGTACACATATCACAGTATCTTCTTTCCATAAATGTCAGACTGTATTTCTAATTAAATATCTGTCCTTATGTAAGAGCATAGCAGGCTTCTCCATGAAGAGCTATCAGTGAAAATATCCAAGTTATCATGTTATAAAATGAACAACATTCTTACGTGAATTTCCCGTTTTGCAACTCTGCAATCCACTTCATCTCCTGTTTAAAGGCCAGAGAGGAGATGAGGAAGTCAAACCAGCTGTGCCCTGGTGCGTATGAGCTCCGGTGTTGCAAGTGAATCTAGGAGTATCTAAAGAAATTCAACTGTTGGTTCTTCAAAAGCACATAAAGAACAAATAAATATGAGCAACAGCCTTGGCAGCAGCCAATGACAAAGTAACCAAACTGACATACACTAAGCATGCAGTATACTTCCATCACGTCTTGACCCCTAAGGCCACTCACAGCAAACAAAACCAAATGCATTGCAAACCAAGAGGTCCAACTACCAGTTGTAGTGCTGCTACTGACTGTGTAATGCACAAAATTAAAAGACATGACAAAACCACTGTTACCTGAAGACACTCAATAGGAGGGAAAGAGGAAACAAACCTGCCTCTCCCAAACCTTGATTTCTAACCTTCACAGGACTGCATTTCCTCCCAGCTGTGGGGAGTTGCAGAGCTCAGTTCAGCTCTGGGAATGCCTGCTGCTAAAGCTCTTCAGCTGTCACACAAATGAATGAATCCTGTTGGCTGTGGTGTAAGCAAGACTATGAGCTTTTAAACTCAGACAGATCTGAACACAGACATTCAGGTGCCATGGTAGCCCTCCTGATGAAAGCACAGGCCTCCAAGAACTTTAAGAATAAGTCTGAGAACACTTTCCAAAGATTTAGCCTTTGACTGGATGTCTCTTCAGCATTTATCTTGCACTGCGGGCTGTGTTCTAAATGAATTGCCAAACACGTCACAGAAAGCCTTTGCAGAAATCAACAACAGTCCTTTCTGCTCCAACATCTTCATGACCAAATGTGAAGAACATCTTTTCGTTCAGAAATCAATTATATGAACGTTAACTTTACTATAGGCTCAAAACCCCCTGGTGGATAAACTCCTCTTACTAACACCACATGGGATGCTCTTTCCAGCCCCCAGCATAAGTTCACAGTGCAGCATAAGAACCACGTGCACTAACTTGAAGCTGTTCTTGAATCTGCCTACCTTTTTCACCCATCAACTTTTCAGACTGGCATTAACTAAAAGGTAACAAATGCTGACTTAAGGCAACACAACAATAGATGCAGAAGAAAGCAAAGCTCCAGCAGCAAAGAAAAAGTAACGCACACAAATTCTGCACATTGACTGTTACAAAGTGAAAACTGCGTAACAGAGATAAGCTTAAACAGGGCTGAAGCAAACTGATGTTTCCCACAGTCACAAAAACAAAAAAACCAAACCACTATCTTTGTCAGATATTTAGCAGCACCACAAGTTAACTTCCATGTGAAGGTGACTCTGCAGTTTCTTTAGTTTTACCATTCCAGAATGAAAAGAGTAGCTTGAATTATGGTTAAACCTTCAAAATAAAGACTCCAAGGCTGAGGTACCAACATAACCATCAATCCTCTAACTTAAAACATGGATTATCTAGCATGCTTTCTCACCTTTCTGACAATTATATTCTATCTTCCCAACCACTTTTTGCTCCTCCCACAAATCTTTTTTTTTTTTTTTTTTTTTTTTTTGAGAAAAAGACCGATGCAAAGGGGAAGCTCAGAAGGAAAATAAGTATGTTTCATACACGAGTATGTGAACCATACCAAAGCACTCCACTGCCCAGCACTTTTCTTTTTAAGTTAATTTTGAAAAGAAAAAACACCACATGACTGTTTCACAGAGAAAACAAACTATTAGATACCCGCTGTTTCAAGGAAAGCAAGGATTTTTGGGTCTTACTATTCCACTCCAAAGTCTTCCCACCCAGATCAAACCTTGAACTAATTTATTTGGTCAGTGAGAAGTGTGAATTCCATGAAAAATTTCCTACGGAAGTTTTACGTGCTGGATATTCTTGTAACAGATGGACACCCAAAGAGCTGGCAACTCCCACTGTGCTCCAACCCTCCGGCCCACTTCACGCTTAGGAATTACTGTGAGGACAACCACATTGACTGACAAAAGTGGTCCTATGAGTTACATGATTTACACTGACAAAAACTTCAGCACCCATCCTAAGGTACCAGTGTACATAAATGTCCCTATCTGACCCTTCCACCAATACCCAAAGACTGTTTTTCATTCCTGAACAGTTTAACTACACTAATCTAATTAAGGTCAGCACAAATAGCAGTCGTGATTAAGTTCACAACTGCAATTGAAGTTGCTATTTGTTTGTTCTTTACAGTGAAAAGTGAACTAATACACTGGGAGAGCAACTCTCTTCAAAGCCCTACCTCCTCAGGTCATTAACATGACTCGAGTGACTACAACCAAGTGACTACCTGGGGACTGACTACCTGCCCCTGGTTAAACACAACAAATAGAAAAATGACAACAAAAAAGCAGTAGAAATTATTTTCCCATATTTGTAACAGAACCTGACCTATGTTGCTGCATCACTTTTACCAATTCACATGCAGTTACCTTTTCAAAGAATTTGCTGGGTTTGGGTTTTTTCTCCCGTGGAATTTTTTCTATATGCCAATGACACTTTGTGGAGAAATTCTGAACTGCATTTAGGAAGAGAGCTAAAACTTGTTTGTGGGTTTAACTCCCACATATCCTCCCTTCATATCCTTCCACTGAAAACAGACCAATGGTGCACTAAACCAGGCTTTGGTAGAAGCTTTCCTAAGGGAGGATCTAAGGGGGAAAAGCCAAATGGGTTGCTTACATAACCTACCTACATATACACACTTAGTACTCTACAGGTAGCATAAAGTCACCTTGTTAAAAAACAGCAGGAGGAAAGAAAACAAAATCACACAGAACAGCCTTCAATTGCTTTGAGACATGTTAAGAACTGTATCTGGTAGATAGCTTTATCTTGCAGTTAGTCTTTTATAAAATTATCCAATGCATGTACTTACATATGAGTATACTATAATAACTTCAAGTATTTCTTCTCCTTGTTAGAAAGGGAAAAAAAAAAAAAATGCAATATAAGATCCTACTCTAGTTTAAACTAATGGCAAAATCCCTAATGATTTTGAGAGATACAAAATAAGCCCATAAATGCTGCCAAAAGCATCACACATTAGCACGATTATGACTTACCTAATAATAAATGAAAAAATAAATAAGGGGGAAGATGGAAAACCTTTTCAAGTTGTAAAAGTTCCAAGACCAATGCTCTATTCTTCTTAAAAGAAACTTGGGAAAGCTCAGTGTGAAGTGTTGATGAAGTTTCCCTCCCAGTTTCACTCGACAAAATTAGCTCAACTATTAAGAATGGCTCTTAAAATTCCCATGGTGTACACCATTCTTCAGCAAGATATCCAACAGAAACATAAAAGACAGCAAAACAACTCTGAGAAATACGTTTATTGATCAAAAAAAAAATCAGATAAATAAAAGACGAAACCGTGAAAGATTGCTTTGTACATAATGTTTTACTTTACATTTTAAAATCTTAGTTAATGAGTTGCAAATCCCATTGCACACTTAAAATACTCAAAATCGTCCACTATTTTTGACAGCTAAAAGACATGAGGCCTAAAAATGATTAGCACTGTCCAACAAGTGACAGTTCAGTGTCTCAGAATCAGATGAAAGTTTGAGAATTACTAAAAAAAAAAGTAACAAAGACAATAACAGAAATAAACAAGTACATAAAATGGAAGCTTCCTTATTCTGTTCTTTTAAAGAAGCATTATTACGCAGTAAATTATTTCCCGGGTGCAAACTACATCACCTTCATTCTATACAGCCCATTCCTGCAGCTCCACCGCTGCTCTGCAAGTTTGCAACAATACTTACTTGTCTTTGCAGTAACAAATAATGCAGTTGCTCTTACACTTTTTGTAGCTGGTTTCAAAACCCAAGCAGAAAACTACTGCAGAACTAAAAAATAGCATTGCCACTAAAGGTGTGGAAAGTAGACAGAGAAAAAAAAAGCCTGCCTTATTAGATCTACCTGTGGCTAACTGAATAATTGCCTTTCATGTGGAATGTAAAGCTTTTTTAGCTAGTAACGTGGGGGACTCCATAACGTCTGTCTCCATCAGTACTGATGCAGAATTGGAGCCCTAGTCTCCTTTTATGTGATGTTAAAATTGAGACATTACTCCTTACGTACACAGAAGTAACTCCAAAAGCAGCGAATCAAATGATTATAAAAACATTCACTAAATGTTCAGATAAAAATGGGTGCAACATATTCACATACAAGTGAAAATGTTTCTTTGTTATCGACTGGGAACTCTGCATGTTACATCAAGAAGAGATCAGATAAGTTTTGCAAAAGAGGAATTATGTAACGTACAATATGGTCACATCACCTCTAATTCCAAGGAAACGTTCTTGTTAAACACACAGGGAGGGAAGGGAGGAGTTTTTCCCTCCCATTTTTTTTTTTAATGGAATATGTGAACTTTACAGCTGACAGCTGAGAAAGAGGCTCTTTTAAGACATAGTACATTCACCGACCAGGTTTACAACTCAATCCAAGAGTACATCCAGTCAAAAATCAGGCACTGTAAGAGGACAAAGCTTAAAAAAGAAGGTTAATTGAAAAGCAAATATTAAGGAGATATTCAAACACGATCTGATATCCCTACAAGCTGCTCTTCGCAGGCTTTGCCCACCATTACAACCAGCATCACCCACCTGTTTGTTTACTCGTTCCTGGAAGTAGGAATAAGGCAAACAAGCAGCATGAGGAAGCAGTACACAGAAGAGATTGAGCAGGCCCCGCAATAAATGCTGACCACCGCGCTTCAGAGTAAGAGGTCGAAGTCAAACGTCACCTCTTTTCGCAGGCAGGAGGAGAGGCAACAAGCAGCGAGGGCATATTCTTTCTACACAGACACGCTGTGGTACGGAACGGGGAGGGGAGAGTCCTTCCGTCATTACAACACGCGGAGCCGGCGCCGCCGCGAGGAGGGCACAGCCGGGCCGGCACCCATCGTCGGGCACGGCCTCCGCCCGAACCGCCCCGCACCGCCTGCCCTGCGCGGGCTGGGGGAGCGAGGCGGAGCTGAGAGCTTTCGGGACGAGACGCGGAGCTCCCCGAGTTCAGGGGGACGTCGCATCGGCGCGGCCCGAGAGCCCGGGGCACGTGTTGTGACGGGGAAATAAAGGAACGGAGGAGCGGATCGCGATCCTCCCACAGAGCCCCGGAGGCACCGAAACGGGCGGACAGAGAAAGCGGAGAGAGCCCCCGGCCCCGCGGGCCGCCGTTTACCTGGAAGTCGGCCAGGATCATCTCTCTGTCCATGTTGGACGCCATGGCGGCCGGCGGCGGCCCCGGCTCCGCTCTGCCCCGCGCAGCGAGAGCTGTGCCGGCGGGAGCTACGGGCTCATGGAGGCGGCGGGCCGGGCCCGGACGGAGAAGAGCAGGAGGAGGAGGAGGAGGAGGAGGAGGAGGAGGAGGAGGAAGGCCGGGAGGCGGCGGGGCGGGCGGGAGCCGGGGCCGAGCAGCGCTGCCTAGCTCAGCGGCCGGCCCGGGGAAGAGGAGAAGGAGGAGGCAGCGCCGCTCCCTCCCCGCCCGCACGGCGCCTGTCGCACATTTTGCCTGTCATCGAGGTCGCAAAGAGGCGCTTTGCGGCCGCCACGTGACCGGCTCCTGTCAAGCGCTCGCGGAGCGGAGGAGGAGGGAGCGGGGGAGGCGGTGCCTTTCCGGCGCTGACCGCGCGTTCCCGCTGAAAGAGGGAGCGCGCGCCGCGCTCGCGCCTCCTTCCCGCCCAGCGCGCCTGAGAGAGCGTAAGGCCGCCCCGCCCCGAGCCTAGGCCCGGCCTGAGGGGCGCCCCGCCTCGCCGCGGGGCTCCTGGGGGGAGCCGTCTCCTCAGGGCCGCCCCCCGCCCCGAGGCCGGCTGAGGGCGGCCCCGCGGCCCGGGGAGCGGCCTAACGAGAAATAACGGCGGGCATCCAACGGCGTCGCCGGCAGCCCGCGCTCGCCCCGGCGCCGCGAGAGGCGGCTGCGCGGCGTAGCGCGGCCGAATCCCGGTTTTTCCGTCTGCCCTCACAGCCCGGTGCCCTCACAGCCCCGCGTCAAGCACGAACGCTACGCTGCGCTCAGCGATCGCTGCGGCCGGCGCGAGGTGCCCGCCGTCTCTCGGGTCACGGGCGGGCCGAGCGCCCTGCTCGCGGTGACGGCCCGTGGAGCTCCGTCACGCCATCTCGGAACCGAGCTCCTTCCCCAGCTCTAGGAAAGAGAATCCTTTATTGTTTTTCTATTCGCGTCGGCGGGAGCCGCTGCCTGACGAGTTTTCATATTCTGCTCTATGGCAAATAGCAGAGCGAAGAGCGGGGAAGGAGAGCGGCCGTGGGTCCCGTCTCTGTGGGGGGAGAGCGAGGGAACCGGCGCAGCGGGATGGCAGGGCTGCGAGCCGCCCCGGGAGCGCCACTGGGCGCCTTCGGGACGCGTCCGGTGCTCCTCGGTGGCTGCAAAACTACGCAGAGTTTCGAGGTGGATGCAAGCCGTGCTAAAACACCACTCGGGATGGAAAGGCAGGGGGTCAGAAAAGCTGGCCCCGAGAAAAGTTAGATGTTACATTTTACCTGCTTTAGTTTAAGCTGGCGAGGCTTCCCGAGAGGTTTCTTACTGTTCTTACGGCTCACAGCCGTTCGACCAGCGCTGCCCTCACGGCGCTGCCGTCGGTACCGGGAGTGGTGAGGTGCCCGTGGCAGACCGGGCTGAGCTACAAACAAATCCACCCCCGCATTACTAGAGAGTAACTGTAACGAGGGCTGAAAGGCGAGGTTTGGAAACTGGACCGGAGCCAGTTCATTCCTGGCACCGATTTGTGTTCTAGGTGTGCTGTCAAGATAAGTTACGCCGTGTTCACGTCTATCACAGGATTATTTTAAATAATGATATCTTCTCTGGATCAAGACGGGAAGGATTTGATCCAGAATGTGAAGGAGAGGCGAGCGGCCCGACGTGCCCCGGCTGGGGAAGCTCAGGTGAGATTCACAGCGAAGCTTTCCGTTCTCGCAGCTCCACACTCCGAGATGCCCTCGGACAGCGCCGCAGAACACGGCCGGTTCTGTCCCTGCAGCCCTCCGGAGGGGGTTTTGCTGCCCATCGGGGCAATTCCCTCTATTTGACGGTATCGTTACCACCGCCGAAAGGAAATGATTGCGATGGGGACACTTCTTTCTGGGAAGATTGTTGGATGGATGTCTGCCCGCTTGTTTTGACCGGGCAGTGTCACTCGCAGGAGGCCTGCAGCATCCCTGCCGTACTTCATTATTTTTGCTGTGTTATGTGATTAACAGAACACAGGGGCTTGCTTTGTAGCTGTAAAAACAAGTAGTGGGGGGCTGCTGCAAGGCCCCGAGTCCTGTTCTGCAGTACATCTGCACAGCGAACAGCACCAAACCCGGGGATCTGGGGCACTGATCAGTCACGAAATTGGTCTTATTGAAGTCGCCTGACACCAAATCCGAAGAGCTGCATGTTATTTCATTTTCATGCAGAAAAGCAACTGGACTTGAATATACAGGTGTCGTATTTATATAGCCACGTATCTCTAGAGTTATCTCTGAGGGAAATTACAATTCATACTTCTGTTAACAATGTTGCCTGCACTGTTGCTTCTGACAGAGAACTGTCATAGCAAGGCCCTTAAATACGTTTTCTTTTCCCCTCGTTTCGTGGCTGTGGACATCCGATAGCCGGAGCACGGCGTTTTCCTGCTTCAAGCGTGCTCACCTCACTACCGTTCGCCTTTCTGCACTCACGAACGAGGGGCGGTTGGGGGATCCCAGCAGAAAAGCCGCGCAGCCGGGCTGTAAGAGAGAGGCAGCGATCGCCGCGCGCCCTCCCATCACCTCGGGGCCGACCGTGTCTCCTATCGGAGGCGCCGGCCGTCCCTGCCGGGGTGCCGCGGTGCGCCCGGCAGCTCCCCGGTGCAGATCGCCTCCGGGCCGCCTCCCGCGCGGGGCCGTTCTAGCCAACGTCTCCGCGGTGAGAAGAGGCGGGCGGGGTGCTGACGGACCCCGCCACAGGGAGCCGCGGCGTTGCTCCTTACCTCCCGCGGGGCTCTTTTGGGCGGAATTCAGCCTCCCCATGCTTCCTGAAACGTAAAGCAACGAGAGCAGCGTAGGGCACGGAGCGCCGCTGTCAGAAGGGCGCTGCCATCTCCACGCTGCGCCGCCGCTGCTCCGCGGCCCTTTTGCGGGAAGAGGGAATCCCTCGCGTCTTCTCGGCGCCCGTTCCCCCCCAAAATGGTACTTGCGAATCCATCGCGAGCGGCGGAAAGTCGAAAAGCCGACGCTGTGCGCCGCCTCCCGCAGCGCCGGGACGGCTTCTCCCTGGCCCCGGGTCGCTCCCCGGGCAGGTGCCTGCAGCCGCGGGGCACGGCGTCCACAGAACTCAAACGGCCGATAAACGCCTTCTTTTTATTTTTCCTTTTCCCTTTCCCTTTTCCCTCCCCCTGTCCCGGCCGCGCGATGGCCGCGGGGAGCGGCGGGGCCGTAGGGGCGGGGCGGGCGCTGCAGGCCTTCCTGCCGGCCGAGCCGCAACTCCGCCGCGCCTCCTTAAATCTCTGCCGTTAAAATGTGGGCGGGTGTTTCAACTCAAAAAGCGCTCAAATTTTTTTTCTTTTCAAAAAAAGCTGATGAGGTTAAAAAAAAAAAAAAAAAAAAAAAAAAAAAAAAAAAAGGAGTGGGGGGGGTTGGAAGGGAGAGAGAGGGAGAGAGAGAAACCGGCTTCGTGTCCGTAGGAAACAGAAGTAGCGATTGTTTGCGCTTAAAAAAAGGGAGAGCGCGGAGCCGCGGGAGGAGGCAGCGCTCTGTGGAGCGGCAAGTGCAGCGTTCTGCGGAGCGGACGGAGCAGCGCGGCGCAGCGCAGCGCGGCTGTCATCGGCGGCGGCACCCCGGGCCGGGCGCTGCACCCGCGGCTCCTCCGACCCCGGCCCGGACGGCGGCGGCGGCACCGAGAGCGGCGGGGCCTCGGCTCCCCGCGGATACGGCACGAGCCCGCCCCGCCGGGCCGCCGCCCGCCGCCCCGCCGCCCCGCTGGATGCCCCGCGGCCGCCGCCGCCCAGGGCGGCCCCCGCCGGCCCGGATCGCGGAGCCGCGGAGAGGCCGAGGGAGTGAGGCCGCCGCTGGCAGAGAGAGCGCCGAGGGAGGCAGCGAGATCCGGGTGCGTCTCGCCCCGCGCCTTCTGCCCGGCCCGGAGTGGGGCATGCGGCGGGCGGACCCCCAAAGTGAAGACTTTGCCTCGGAGCTGCGGCTGCTGAGGCTCAGATGCCGACTGTGAGCAGGGTGGGTTGTCCTCTTCCAGGATCTCAGGTTTGAGTGAGTCTCCGGTGTACGTACGTGTATATATGTTACGTGTAACATATATCGTATATCGCATAGCTCTTAATATATTTCCCCTCGCAACCGGCCAAAGGCTTTAATATGAGTTCCTCTCTATGTGGAAGCAAAGAAATCTTCTTTCAAGCGGAGCTACAGTTTTGCTGAATAATCACGTGTGAGTTAGGGGCGGGCTCTTGGCAAGGAGTTTCTTTACGAGTATTTACTACAAGGTCTACTCCAGAAGATTAACCATCCCAATCCTTCTGTCAGTCTCCGATGCCATGCCTGGTTAAAAAAAAATCTCATCTTTTTCTGATCGTCAGTCACCCTAAAGAATGGCCGAGCCTTCTGGGAACGAGCTGGCGTCCGCGGCTGCCAAGGGGGACCTAGTGCAACTCACTAATTTGTTGCAAAAGAATGTAAACGTCAATGCACAAAATGGATTTGGGAGGACTGCGCTGCAGGTTGGTATCCAGAGAGGGAGAAAATATTTCATCACTGCTACCTACGTGACCCGGGTTGCCAAAAAGACAACGCTTTGAGCAGGCTGGTGCAGAAATGCGAGGGCTTTTTCAACGAGTTGGATGCCATATTTTATAACTTTAGTGGCTCCAGCTCCCTAAAATGACGTACTTGAAATAAAAGTGCTCAGAAGCAGTGGTTCAGCCGGGGGTCACCCTCGGTGGCGGACGGGCTGAGAGTTGGGTGCGATTTGGGAACTCGGAGGGGAGGAGGCAGAGAATGAAATAGAGGAGACGAAAAGAAATCACCGTAGGTGAGCAGGGCTCAGGGCAGGTCTGTAAACACCGATGTGCTATGGTTTGGAGCTGCACTTCTCGGTTCTCTTCCCCCCCCCCTCCCCCCAACTTTCCCTCTTAAAATGTGCCTTGTCCGGGTGCTGGGCTCTGCCGCGATGGTACTTTTCCTTTATGCGCTGTTTGTGCCGAATGACCTTTCTCGTTCGGAGGCTGTACAGCACCGAGCACCTTCGATGCGCGCTCAGAGCCGCGGAGCGGCACCCCGAGCCCCGCCACCGGCGCTCCATTCATCATTAGAGCTGAAAATTGCCCTTTATCGGCTCGGTGGCGGGGCGGGGGTTCGGCTCTTTCGTTTCTGACCGTCCGTGGGGTGCCGTGTCCTCGTTTTTCAGCGTGGAGCCGCACAGGCAGCATTTGGAGCTCATCCAACTGCGAACTGTTGCAGCTGACGAAAGATTTTGCTTTTTATAATATCAGATAATGATGGCGAGGAGGGTCGAATCCGTACGGGATAGCGAAAGGAACGGTTTATAGATGAGGAGAAAGTGTGTGGTTATTAGTGCCGAAGGTGAAACAGAGGGACGTGGAAGCAGAGCTCCGGGGCTTATTAATTTCACACGTTAGAAAAATCGTTTGTTAACTCTTCTCCCCCCTCCTCGAAACCACGAGAATCATTTCTGAAATGTACTTTGTAAAAAGCAGAGTGCTTGCGGATGAACTCGAGATATTTACAGCTTTTTTTTTCTTTCTTTTTTTTTTTTTTTTCTTCCCTGACTTGACATCGACATGTTGCATTTCGAAAATGAGCACCTCTCGCTGACAAGCGGGGGTGGCTCTGGGGGGGCACACGAGCGGAGCCCCAGGGCTGTACGATTTTTTGGAGGCTGTTTTCACCCAAATCGGGCGCCGGGTGACCGTGCGGGCACTCGGGGCAACTTTTAAGAGAGCGAAAGGCTGGAAACAGGACGCTTAGAGCAAAAACTTTGTCAGGGAGAAAGAAACTTGCAGCTCGGGGCTTCATCCTCGGGACAAGGGCTGGAAGCCGATTTGCAGAGAGGCGATGTATTTGCTGAGAGCTGCCCGTGCCCTCCGTGGGGCCGCTTGGCACAGGGGCGCAGCAGCCGCTGCCCGGCCCCGCTCTGCGCCGCGACCCTCGGTCCTCATGGAGCAGAGGGGCACAGCCGGGGCACAGCAGGAGGGGCCGGCCGCTGCTTTCTGTGCCCGAGGTGGGCTGCGGGTGCGTGGCTGCCCTCGGAACAGCTCTGTCAATGCAGCTTCCCAAATCTAGACAGTCTCTCAATAATCGCTCAATAATTTCTCAATATTCTCTCAATAACCTCTCAATAAAAACGGAGAGGTTGCCTAAATATTAATATTTGTGGATATATATGTGTGCCCCTGAATTTCTGTTTAATTCAGCAGCTGCTCGGCTCCTCTTCCTCTCTGCTTTTTGTTTCAGACGAGGTGCTTTCTGCAGGCCTCACTGCCCGTCCTGCCCCGATCCTCCCTGCCACAGCTACGGGCTGTTGCCTCTCCTTAGGGGAGCCGGGCAGAACGGAGCTGTGCACCCCCCCCCCCCGGCTCCATCCCCTCTGTTAGCATTTTCTCCCCCCCGTATGTGGCAATGCAGCCTCACTCCCCGAGCCTGCCTTCCTCGAGCCTATTAACTCCCACTTCAACCGAATAAACTTTTTAAATCCACAAAAAATGCACCCCGAGCCCTCCAAAAATACTCCCTAAGACATCCCAATAATTTTCCCAACACAAAAGAGGGCTCGCATTGCTCCTATTTTCCCTCCCACTCCTGCTCAGAAGTGAAAGAGCAGTGTGTTCAGAGCTGTGCTTCCCCGAGCCTCTGCTCCCTGCACCCACTCTGCCCTGCACCACACTGGGGAAGGAATGAGGTTTATTAATTAGAAGAATCATTAGATGAACTTTAATATTTTTTGTATGGCCTTAAAAAGCCAAATGCATATTTTTTCACTAGGAGACTTCGGAGGCAGATGCTTTGTGTAAATTCTGCTCAATTATTTCGCATCTAACGCACTGTAACATTAATTTATGCTGATAATTTTTTTTCACAAGGTTTTCACATCAGTTGTAAGGAAACTCAGGGGGAATTTTGCTCGGATTTGACACTCACAGTGCGGCTGATGGCAAAAACAGAGCAGTGCTGCCCGAGGGGTGCAGGGTGTGGAGTCCGGACAGGCTCTGAGAAATCAAAACAAGAAAAAAAAGGGGAATTTGGTGAAAATCGGTGCAGGCTGTTATGTCCCGAATTAGAAAAAATTGCATTCTAATTTTTAATGATTTTGTGATGCAATCGAGAACATTTAAAGAGGCATTTTAATTTTTTTTTTCCCCTGAAAGGAACGATCAGAAAAATCCAACGATCGTTTCTGAAATAGAGATGTGTGTAACAGCAGAACGTGGCCGTGGTTTGCTTATAGTAAAATTATAGAATCCCAATATAATCATAGAATCCATAACCATAGAGTAATTTGTTGGTTTTAGAAGAAAATGTGTGGGACCTTGCAACACTCCTTTTGACTTCCTCCCAGGTGACATTTTGAGCCTCCAACACCGGGGAGAACAATTTCTTGGAGCATTTATTTTTCTTAGCAGCCAGAACTATGGCACGGCACAAATATTTGCTTTATGATAATGCGCAGACAATGCAAACACCCGAGGGCTTATCGAAGCACATCGCGCATTTTTTATCGCTGAGGTGCAGTCTCTGTTCCTCGGAGACCCACGGCCGACGGTGAGCGGCACTGAGCGGTGGTGCGGCGGTGTCTCGGTGCGCGCAGAGCGGGCCGGGCTGCGCGTCCCTGCGGTGAGGAGCCGAGAGAACTTCTCGGGGAGAAGTCCCGCCCGCTGCAGGCGTTAATTTCTGGGACAAAGCCGTCACCACCGAGCCACTAAAACTCCCCTATGGCTGCCGAGGTCAGTGAGGAAAGCTTGTAGCCGTGCGCGGGGCCCCTCCGCCCGCGGTAGGGCTCGGAGCTGCGGGCTGAGGGCTGGGGCGGCGCGGAGCCCCTCGGGCGCTCACGTCTCACTCCGTCCCGCAGGTGATGAAGCTCGGCAACCCCGAGATCGCCCGCAGACTGCTGATGAGCGGCGCGAACCCCAACCTGAAGGACAGTACCGGCTTCGCCGTCATTCACGACGTAGCCAGAGCGGGTTTCCTGGACACTTTGCAGACCCTGCTGGAGTTCCACGCCGACGTGAACATCGAGGACGCGGAAGGCAACCTGCCGCTGCACCTGGCGGCTCAGGAGGGCCACGTGCGGGTGGTGGAGTTCCTGCTGCGGCGCACCCCGAGCCGCGTGGCGCACCAGAACCGCCGCGGCGACACGGCGCTGGACCTGGCCCGGCTGTACCGGCGCAGCGCCGTGGTGCGGCTGATGGAGGGCGGCCCTCCGCCCGCAGCCGACGCCAACTGAACAGGACCCCCTTGGACCTTGCGGCTCCCAGCCTCATTCTTTTATTATTTTCTTTTTTTTCCCCCTCCTTTTTAATAACTTTTGGTTCAACCTTACTTCTATTTTTTTTTTTTTTTTGGTTGTTGTTGTTGTTATATTTTTTGAATAGTCGATAGCGTGAGTTCGAGAAGTTGTAGAGGTGGGGTTTTAGCTGAGGAACATGATTTCAGTGCACGGTGGCGGCACGTTGCTGCCGCTCACGGCACTCCTTACCCCGCCGTGCCTACGCCGCTGCTCGCACCGGGCTTCCAGCACCAGGCTCTGCAATGTATCCCCGCTCATTACTCAGCCATTAACCCAAACACTGCGTATCCATCGCTTAATGTTCCCTTTCCGCTCCGGTGAAAGGAAACAACCCGCGGGGATTCTTCCCCCTCTTCCCCGTGCGCCCCGTCACCCCCCCCGGCTCAGCCCGACGCGTGTTGGGGTCGAGTGGGGACCGGGAGCGGCCCGGCCGGGGGTCACCGGGCCCGGGAAAGCCGCTTCGGGCAGCTGCCTCAGTTTGACACTAACAGGAGCTCGTAGGAGTAGGTCGCTCGCTTTCTAAATGTAGATGACACTTTTCCACTTTGTGTATTTAAACTTTCACCGAGCTGCCTTTGAGTTTAGTTACCAGAAACAACATAAATGGCTTTTTTTTTTTTTTTTTTTTTTTTTTTTTTTTGGTCAGAGGTTTCCAAGAGCTCGGTTGGGCACCCCGCGCCGAAAAGTACTTTATTTTCCAGTTTCAAAATAGCAGATAACCATGGGCAGAGGTAGGAGCGTGAGGGGGCTGCAATACTACAGCTCCTCCCGTCCCTGCCTGAGCTGAGTGCCGTTTCGATGCTCGCTTTTGTTTTGTCTGGGGGAAAAAAATAAAAAGGGATGATAGGTGGATCTTAAAGGTATTTGGATGCAATGGAATTTGGGAAGCAACACGTTAGGTACCCGTGAGGTTGTCTTAATGCCTTCACCTGACGAACAGTGTAATTCCAGAACTGTTTTCCTTCCAGAACAGCCGTTAGGTTCCTACGGCCGAACCGCCGGGGCCGCAGGGAGCAGCGGGAGGGGCGGCGGATGGGAACCTCAGCGTGCTCTGCGCTGCGGATCCGACTGTCGGTGGCACAGGATGGGAAGGGCTCACATCAGTGTGAAAGGAAAGACTGGCTACAAAATAGCACAAAAAAGACAAGGGGTGTACCTTGCTTTACATTTTCTTTCTAAAAACAAAACAAAACGCATATACACGGTCCCGCAAAATGAGTTACCATTGTTTTCCAGTATCAGTAATTGCCTGGACCTGTCCATCCCGTCGCTGTACTCTCACAACCACTGTGTTCTGCGTTCTCTGATTAAAAACCTCTGTGTACCGCAATGCCTCGCGCGGTTCTGTTGGCACATTTGTTCCCGAAGGGCTGCGGACCCTTCCCCACTCCCGCAGGGGATGGCAGCGCCCCGGGGCCGTGCTCACCGCCTCTACTCTCCCCTACCTGCGCAGCCCAGGACCCCCCCAGCCCCAGCGGCGCCCCGTCCTCGCTCTGCCCGCACCCCCGCCCCACCCTCCCGGTGCCCTCGGGATGCTCCCGGAGCGCGGTGCGCGGCTCTCCCGATCCGCAAAGCCTATCTCTCGGCAGCGATACGGTACACTGACACCTCTTCCCCCGCCCTTGGCACCGGGGAGGGGAATGGATGTTGGAAACTCTCCGGGGAACCGGAGCGGGGGCTTCCCTGTGTGCTGCGGTGCTCCTCAGTGGGGATCCTTCTGCCCCAAAGGGTTCTGAGCTCGGACGTGGTCCTGGAATTGGCTTGTACGACCCTCTCATCGCGCTCTGACAGCGGCAGAAAGTCCCATTTTACAAATCCTGTTGGTGACAACGTCAACAATAACATTCATCAGAGGATGCAAACACACAGATGGAACGAAATTTTTTTTTAAAAAAAAGCTTTTATTGAGACAGAGACCATCAGAAAAGAACATCTCCCGGGCAGGAGCAGCCCAGGGGCAGCGCAGCCGGGGCCGTGCACATCATAACCGCAGCGAGTGCGGTGCGGAGCGATGGGGAAAAAAACGCTGCCCCGGGCACGGAGCCCGCTCCTCTATTTCGGGATGCGGAGCTGAGCTGTTTCATTGACTTTTGCTTCTAAATTACAGAGAGAGGGAAAGCTGAAATACATCCGAAAAGGAGCAGATCCCGGAGGGATGCGGTGGGGAACGGCCCTTGGGTCCGAGGGAACGGGGGCTGGGGGTGAGCCCCAGCACAGCAAATGGGGGCAACGGGAGGGCAGCGTTCCGTGAGGCTTTGTGCGCGTTTCTGTGCGGTGAGAGGAGGGATGAGTGAGTCGTTCCGTGCTGGGGTGAGGAATTATCTTCGTGGGAAACGCCGTTGCAGTGTTCTTGTGAAGAAAGGGTTAAAACAGCAGAAAAGAGCCACTTTGGAGCCTCTAAAAGAAAGAGGGGTGCCTCTGCTAGCCGTGCACCCCACGGTTCGATGGGGCCGGGGAGCGGTCCAACGGTATATCCACTTCCTAGCGGAGTGTGATTGCCATGGAGAGCAAACAGAAAAAAAAAAAAAAAAAAAAAAAAAAAAGCCAAGAGAGGAAAAATCTGCATTTATTCTGAGGGACGGCGGCACTGAGCGAGGCGGGGGTGGAGGGAATAGAAAAAAAAAATAGAAACAAAGAAAAAAATAAAGAAAAAAAAAATAAAAAAGAAAGCAGGGAAGCGAGCGGGCAGCCGCGGGCAGCGCGATGGTTCCGGGCCGCCGCGGGCAGCGCAGCCGAAATCCCCGCGCAGCGCCGGGAGCCGCCGCCCGCTCTCAAAATGTCGGTGGCGGCGGAGCGCTGCGGCGTCCCCCGGGGAGCGCGGCGGAGCGGGGCCGCCCCAGAGGCCGCCGGGCTGGGGAGGGGGGGGGGCAGCGCCCGGCTCCGAAACCGTTAGCTCGTCTCTACGGTTCCTTTCCCCTTTCTCTTCCTGTCCAAATATTTTTAAATTTACGCGCCTTAACTAACAGTCTGATTTTATTTCGCGAGTTTCCTCCGCGGGCTCCACCGCCGCTTCCCTCCGGCCCCCCGCCGCGAGGGGCCCGGCCCGGCCCGGACGCCCCGCTCCGCAGCCCGACCGCGGGGTTACTTTTCCTTTTTCTTTTCTTTCCTTTTTTTTTTTTTTTTTTCCCTTCTTTTTTTTTTTTTTTTTTTTTTTTTTTTTTTTCCATCCCTCTCCCGGAGCCGAAGAGCCGCAGTGCGGTGAGTACAGCGCGACTCCCCCGGCTCTTAGGGACCCCCCGAGCCGCTCATTCCTGTGTCTCAAAGGCGAAGAAATCGCCCCCGGGTGCGGAGTGCCGCTGCCGCCGCTGCCATCCCCGCACCGCAACGCTCCGGGCTGCGGGGAGCTCCCAGCGCGGTGCGGTCCTCGCTCCGCTTTCATCGCTCTGAGTGGTCGCGTCGCCTCTGGGCATAATATCGGTGATAACTGGGCACGGCGACGGGAACTGCCGGCAGCAGCGCTGGGTGCTGAGAGGAGCCCTGACCGTGCGCAGCTGCGCCCATCCCGAGAGAGAGAAATGCTGCGGGGATAGCGGGGCACCGCGCGGCACCTGCGGGAGCGCCGACGGCTGCGGCTGCTCTCATAGCGGCGCCGGGTCTCGGCTCCGGGCTGCGCGGGGCACAGAGCCGGGCGGGGGCACAGTCCCGCGGCAGCCCCGCAGAGGGACACGAGCCTCCGAGAGGCACTGGCTGAGCCCCGAGCGGCTCCGCGGGGAAGCGCGATTCCCCCGTGCCTCGGTGTCCCCGCAACGGCTTTCTGGCGGTTGTAAAGGTGCGCAGGGGGGCACCGGTATTTATGAGCGCTGACAATAGAAGTTACACCTTCCGTGAGAGGGCACGGTCTGATGCCGCAGGCGCCTGGAGGTGACGGCCGAGCCGCGACTCCCCGCAGCGCTCTGTGTCCCCGCGCCGGGCTCCCTCCCCGCGGCGCTCCGAACCCGCAGCCGCTCACCCACCGCCGCGCAGCGCCGAACGCGGGGTGAGGGAAGCTGGAAGGGGCGGATACAGAGCGCACAGCGCGGGACGTGCGGCGTCCGTGAGAAAACGGAGCGGTCGGAGGTTTTTCGGGGTAAAATGCACCTTAACGCAGCGCAGCTCAGAGCACTCTCCCGGCTGCAGGAAGGGCTCTTGCTAAATTTAATAGCAACTTACTGGTGAGCGAGGAACCCACGTAGGCCGTAAGCTATGAACACCCATTGCGATGGGAACGGGGACGCTGCGGGACGCCCCGCCATCCCCCTGGCAGCGCTCCCCCGTCAGGCTGCGGGCCGGGCGCCGGCACAGCCCGATCCCGCAGGCTCTGGGCGCTGGGCCCGCACGGGGAGCAGCGGCGGACCCGCAGCCGGGGGTACAAATGCCGGGAGCAGCGCTTTGCCCCGCAGTGCTCCCGTCCCGGTGTGGCCGCAGGTACCGCAGTGCTCGGGCTGTCGAAGGGAGTTTGATAGAAAACAGCTGTTAAATAGGAAAGAGTGCTTGTTTGATGGACGCTGTCACTGATAATAATGTCACCGAGGTGTGTTCTGATTACTGTGATGTGCAAGGTACAGATTGCTCAGATGGATTTTGCTTTCACTGCTTTGCAATAAGAACTGCGAACAAAGCTCTGATGCATCAGATACCCTCGTACAGCAATACACCCTGACTGCAAAGTGAACAGCCGTATGCACCTTTTAATTTATAGAAACGTATTGTTTTGTGTAAAGAAGGCGGCAGATAATTAACTGTATTCATTTAACCTAATTATAGGCCTCTGAGGCAAAAAGCTGACACTTTTCATTGTGGTACATTCAGAGAAGTTAATTGAAAAAACATTGCAGCCACAAGGCAGAACATGCCCCATGTTTATTTGATACTAATTCTCTTTTTTTGAGGACTGGGGTGGATACGATGCCCACCCGAGATAAGGACTGCCGCTGCTCGCGGAGTAGGGCAGATGCTGCGGAGCCGTTATGCAACGCTGCAGCGCTGCAATATCTCTGCAATCCCGGAGCCAACCACAGACAGCTTAATTTGCCAAACTGTGAGCTGGTTTTGTAATGTACACAAGTATCTATTACAAATTAAGAAAGGATTGAGCGCGCTTTTAGCTGGGACGGAGGTCAGGGTTGGAGCACAGAGCTGCGTCTCGAAGTGCCGGCACACTGAGCAGCCCCCAGCCCTCCCAAACCCCCAAGATGAGAGTTTTTCGGAGTTCTCAGGCTATGGGAGCACCGGAGCCGGGTCATTGGCAGTGTCCTCTGCGGTTTTCAGCTCTCAGTATTACACGCTGACAAATGCATAGCGAATCAACGCTCGCAGCTCCCGACTGTATCTCAATAAACGCACGACGGACCCTTTGCTCTTATGAGTAATTTCTCCCATCACCTGATGCGCGCCAACAACTCCATCTGACAGCGCTGCCGCTTTCACTCTCTGCAGCAGAGCTTTCCAGAAGAAAGGGGCTGCAGCAGCCCCCCCCCCGCGCTGGCTGGGGGCAGAGCCACCACTTCTGCTAAAGAAATCCCAACCCGTGAGCCCGATCGGCACAAATAGCAGCTTTTCCCCCTATTTTACCAACGGAAAGCAGCAGGTGCCCGCGGCTCCGGCAGCAGCCCCCGCCCGCGGCTGTGCGCCCCCCCCCCCCCACCCGCAGCTCAGCCCTCTGCTCTGCTCCCCCCGTGCTCGCAGCCCAATTCCTGCAGTGATGCTGCGAACGAACCCAGGGAAATTCATTGCTGGCGGCCCTATTTCCAGTCTCTCTAAGTATTTTCAAATGTAGTTTGCAGAAATAGCTTTTTACTGTGCTTACAAAAGCGTGTTGCACTTTTGCAATTCGAATGTTTGTTAACAAAGGCACAGGAAGTCTGACAAGTAAACAGTGACATGCAGTTACCTGAACTCTGGCTCTAGAGCTGCAGAATATTGAACAAAGCAGCTTTTTAACGACAAAAGGTCTTGCAATAGAAGTCACCCGTATGCTATTCTTATTTTCTTAGATTCTCATTTTTTTTTATCACAAAAGATGAATCACAGTTTGCACAGATATCCAGCTCAGACACTCAGCCCATGACTGGGGCACACTCAGCTCTCCTCCCTTACTCCCCAGCCCAGCCCATGGCTCTCCTCCCTTCACAACACTGGGGGGATCCCTTCCCAATTCTCTGCTCTGCCTTCCTGCTCTCCTGCACTTTATTTTCACCTCCTGGTGCAAACCTGCCACCTGTACCTCACTCCTGCTCTCCCTCTGTAATTATTTCCCTTGGCACCTTACTCTCGTTATGCTTACCCACCTCTCACATCCTTTTCCCTCTGCCTAGCAGTCTCCCTCTGTCCCCACGTTGCTCCACTCACAAGGACTCACTACAGTCCTCCAACCAGACCCCAGCCCAGGCTGCCTAGGAGTGGGATGACAGCTTTTGGTCCCCTGCCTGGGAGCACACAGGCCACTCTTTGGGGTCCACAGCTGCCCTTTGTCCCTGACCGTGTTCCAGCTGAGATCTTACAGCATCTCAGAACTCTGTTACATTTGGATGCACTTCTGTGAAACCACATCAGCTGTGCTGCCAAATTTCGAGTTGCTGCTCAGAAGGTGCAGTGCTGGGCTTGGCCAGTGTCAGTGTTGCCTTTCCTATTCCTTCTGTAGAGAAATGGGGCTACCAACACTGCTGAAGGGAACAACTTTATTGCTATTATCATTACTACTTAATGTGAGCAAAATATTTGGTTAACTTTGTGCTTGAGGATGACCACTGTGGTTTAGCCAGCAACTGCCAAAAATTAAACCTGGAGCAGATATTTGGCTTGGAACGTGTCAGCAAGTGGAAAACATGATGCTGTGGTGGAGCACAGGGCACAAAGCAGAGCAGTGCCACGGCTCTGGCCTGGATGGGGGAGATTTTTAGGTGAGCTGCTCTAGTAGCAGGTTGGGGGGATTAAGCAGAATTCAGCCAGATTTCATATTCTGAAATAAATGAACCAAAGGCATTCCACAGGGATGAAACCTGATGGAGAGAGCAGAGGGAAGGGCTGAAGGAGTTGTTTCAAGGAGGAGAACACCAACAGCAGCAGAAGCCCAAGCAGTTTGTTTGGGGTTGTCAGCCACCCCACCTCTGGGTCACTGTGTGATGGACAAAACCAGCACAGTAACCAATGCTGGGTGCTAACTGGCATTCAGAATTGTTACTTTTCAATTTTTTTTTTTCTGTTAAGTGGGAGAGAAGCAGAGGCACAGGAGTCCTCTCTAATGTACAATGAGCTCCTGTCAATTTGCAAGCTAAATCATTTTGGTTTTTTGTTTTTGTTTTTGTTTTTGTTTTTTAACCTGTAAGATTAATGCTTTTCAGTTCTGTCAGCAGAACCAATGCATTGCCTGCCACTTGGCAGCACATTTGCCTAAAAGATATCTTCTAGCTTGAAAAGAAGCTCGCTCAGGAAGTCCTGTGGCCTTTGCTTTGCAGGAAGTCAGCCCAGGTGACATGGTGGTCCCCTCTGGCCAGTTCACCTCTGTCAGGCTTTGTCTGTGATTTTAACAGCAAAATTGGACATGGCTCTGAACTTTCTGTGCTGTTAAAATATCTGGAGTGGTGCTGCGCTGCCTGAAGGAGTGAGGTTGCATTTATGCAAAGTGCTTTATGTTAATGACTGTAATTATATTAATTACAGTCAAAATGGTGACCTGTGATAAAACTGTACAGAGAAAAGGACAAAATCAAGACTGCTGTAATTTTACACACACACACACAGAATTAACCTGGCTTCATATCCCCCCCTCAAAAAAAGCTGAATTTTCATGCTGAGTGTTGCTGCTTGGCACACACGTGTGTGTTTGCCTTCCTAGAAGCGCAGGTGTTCAACTAGTTCAGATTTTCTTTTCCTTTTAAGCTTTAACACTGAAGCTTCAGCTTGCAATGCTCACTCCTGGGACTGCTGCAGCATTTCTATAACCTGTCTCATTCGTAATGGCATTTTACCCCCAGCATCTTCCATTTCATATGGTTTATCAAGGTTTAAGGACAGTAGAGAAGTTGACCTGACAGCACGATGCAATGAGGCACAAAGCAGTCTTCAAAGAGAAAAAGTAGCAGGAAGTTCTCTCATACCAGGTATTAAAAATAGACTGCACCAAGTACTGGAATGCACACAGTGGTTATGTAATGGCTTTTCACTGACATGCATTAGGAAATACTCTCAGAAAATGGTTTTCCTTCATAACACCCAGTCTACTTCTCTGAAGTTTGGAAGTTCTTCATGTGGATACTTCTAAGAAGTCTAAAATTACAACTTTCATTTGAAAAACCTATCAATTAGCAAGCCACATAATGACACCATCTAATGGTACAATTGAAGTATTTGAATTTAATATACCATTTTCATAATGGCACAATATGAAACATATGATGGAGTCCTGTTTTTTTCCCCACATGTTAGGCTTGATTTATTTCTGACAATGCAATAATTTTGCACTGGAGGCACCAAAAGAGAGAAATCAATTTGGGTGCATGACATAAATAATGAGAGCGCTGGCTGCTCTGGAGCACTGAGAAGAGTGTATTTGTGATTAGGTGCCTTTTACAAATGGGAGGCGTCTGTGGAGCACGGAGGGGAGTCAGAGCAGTTCCATCCAGCTGCTCCTAGAAACCTAAACTGTGGATGATTTTGAGAATCTTCCTAGGACTTTTCCTTAAAGCTCTGTTAGAGGTCCAGCCCTTGCAGTGTGAGAGAATAGTAAAGGAGATGGTAAGAGTTGAAGTCTACCTTTGGGTTTTTCACTGTCCCACTGTTCCCTTGCATTATGCAACGTTCAGAGCCAACCTGCAGTATTCTCTGCCTATAGCAAGGGTGTCACATACAGAGGACAGCATTACTTTCCTGCCTGCCCCAAAATTTATCTATTTTTCCATCACAGCCTTTAGACCTCCATGGATACATTGAACTTATCACTAACAATATTAATTTATAAGCAAATTTATACACTTCTGCTGCTTTGCTCAACACCTACAGCACCGTGTCAGGATTTCTTCTGTTGCCATGTATCAGGGTGTGCCCAGCAGCACAGTCAGGGACAGTTTTCATCACCCACTTGTGTGAGACATGGCGAGTGACAGCAAACATGGGGGGTGAAATCCTGCCCATATTTTGCCTCCTGCAAATAAGTTCTTCCTCTTCCGTATAACATATTAAATACTAAGAGATTCTGAATGACCAGACATGACCACAGTAGGGCAACATGAGCCTTGTTTAAGATGAGCAGAACTTCACACTCAATTGGGTCTGGCTTTCCTGTGATATTTTTAACATATTTTCTAAGCTAAAAATGCAGGAGCATTATTGTTTCACTCTGTTCTCTTCTGTGTGAGAGCGCAGGAAAGCCTGTGAGCTACTCCAGGCACAATCAGATAAAAGACTGGATTTGTTTTCTCTCATTACCATCCTGCAAAATGACCGAATTTAAAAATCCATACTGATGTGCAAAAAACCTGCATCATCCTCAGTGCATTTCAGAAAGAGGCAGATAATAAAAGCAAGAGAACAAGTTGTTCCCTTGGAGAGAAACTGTCTGCTAGATAAAATATTTTGAAACATCTGAAATGGCAGCCTGAAAGAAAATGAAACAGGGAAAACTGAATTCATGCAGCAAATCTATATCGCAAAATAAGTAAGGAAGTGAGCATGAGAGCTGAGACAAAAGTTCTGCTTTTAAAAATGACCAATACAATTTCTTTTTAAAACGACCAAGGCCACAAAAATGAAAGAAAAAAAAAAAAAGCTGAAATGACCAACGAGTTCATTTGCTTCTAGATGTTGTTACACAAATGTATTTCTGGGAATCTGGAGTCAGAAAGTAAGCTGTGAATAAATCAGCACTTGTTTTTCTACTCTGGTGCACATGCAGAGCTGCAGTTGTTTATGTGGAGAGGAGCAGTGCTCATGCATAGCCCTCAATAATGCTCCCAAATACAGGCAGATTCTCATCGTTCTGTTTGTGTGTTGTACATGAACAGAAGCAAATAACATTCTATGTTTCCTTTCACATTTCATGACAATTTTAGTGCAAGCAAAACTGCCTTGAATCAGCTTTCATCCATTTTGAGGAAAAGCCATTTTAGGGCAGAAGAGAACTGCAAACTCCTGTTTCATACAGGTTTTCTGCAAGCTGTGCTCCAGTGAATTTTTGTGACTATATCTGAGTTTTATTGGATATATGCACTTGACTTTTCATATGATATTTGCTGTCACCGAATTTGACATTCAAGGTCAAGGTTTCAGATAGATTTGTAGTTAAAAGCTTGCATTTTGGCTGGATTTAAAATCTCAGGGCTTTTCTGTCCCAGTACAAACATGGGAAATCTTATTTACAAATTCAGAGAAAAAAAATATTTCAAAATTAACTGTTATTTTGCTTGCAATTTTCCTTTTGTTCACACTTGTGTTCTCTTCATGTTGCTGACTTGTCTAAAAAGAAATCCTATTAGTATGTTCATCAATTGGGCAGAACTGTTAAAAGCTTATGAAAATCAAACAAAAGCTCTCCCACATTCTCATCAGCTTTTCCAAAATGCAGAGATCATTCTGCAGCATTTAGGGCTATAATTTTATGGTAGGAAGAAATTCTGAATTTTACACTGTTTGCTGGTTATGCACATGAGAATAGATGATACCATCCCACTTCAGAACTAATAACAGGATGTCTTCAGATTATCTTTATTACATTAACCTTTTCCTTTGTTTGAGCCAGAATTCCCCTTGAGGGGAAGAAAAATGATGCTGACACAACTTACTATTGCAAAGGAATCATATGGTCTATTTCCCAAGCATTTCATTTGGCCACAACCTGTTTAATTTACAGAAGTTATTAAAAAAAAAAAAAAAAGACAGCAAGTTCTATAGAGGTGGTCAGTAATTCAGTAATTTTAAAACAGTGAGGGGTATTGACTGCCATTATTATCTTCTGAAAATGCTGCAGAGGAAATGTGGGCTGGAAGAGAAGACTGAGAAAAGATGGGCTTCATACTGCAGAAGCACAAATAAAGAAAATTTAACACTTGGTACTTTTCCTAACAGACAGATCTGAAATTTGGGATAGGAACTGGAATTGATGAACCTGCCTAAACCTGAGCCATCTGCTTACCTGAGCGACAGAACACACTGCTGCAAAAATGCCAATGCGTTGATTCCTTACTACTTCCAAGTCAGTGGGTCTGAATTTAACTTTTTGCCTTTCTTTTTCTTCTTCTTCTTTTTTATTTTTTTGTTACCTCTGCCATTCTGGTAGCATTTCCACACACATTCCCCTTGCCTGAGTCCGCTCTGCCATTAGGCAATCCAGGATCCTTAACCTCCAATTCTACCAGCCTGCTGCCTCCAATCGTTCTCTCACAGCTGTATTTCAGCTTTTCAAAGCCCAGTTTGACTCAGGCTTTCATCACAGAAACATCTACCCAGCATAAAATCTTTGTGGGACCACACAGGTGTAATTCTTTTAGTGAAACACATCACGTTTTGTCTGGACTAAGGAGTTAAGGGCAATGGAAAATGGAGAGAGATTAGGATTTGGCACGTTATCAGTCACTCCTGAAATCTCTCCCAGAGTAAACTCTGTTTCATTGGGAATATTTATTGTCCAGGAAGCAGCACTTAGAATTTTCCTCACCATAAAAGAATTCAGCAGAATACTGGAGAAGGAGGAGGTTAATTACTCAAAGAACTCTGCCAGTAGCCTGATTGCAATCTGTAACGGTTCTTCCACGAAACAGGCATAAGCAAAGATTTCTAATAAGGAATTACTCTCTGAGAATAAGATGTAGAGGACTAACAGACACGATTATAAATTTGGAATGGAGAACACACTTCTCCTGGTGTACTGTGAGGATAATCAGACCCCATTTTGTTAGCATGTCCTAGAGATGACTTGTTTTCAGAGAATTACCTTTAATAATTCTAGATTCTGGAGAAACACGATTCCCAGAAGCTCAGGGATTGCTCTTACTAAACTGACCCCACAGAAAGCTTTTGTTGCACTCTGTGTGCAGTTTCTTCCTCTCCTGGCTGCCCTCATCCCATCCAGCAGCCAATGTCACCACTGGTGACACCGCCTCCACAGCTCCACGCTGCCAGCTTGCCTGGCCTGCACGGGGGTGTGCACGTGAGTAGCAGAGCTCTGCGCAGGGGCTCCATCTAAAAGAAATATGAATTCTCCCAGGAATTTGAATGCTGGGACCAGATATCCATTCATTTGTTAAGGGCAAATACAGCAGACAACGAATGCTGCACTTTTTCTGTTATTCAAACCTGCTGCTAACAATGAAGAAGATGATGTCATTCCCTGGATGTGACAAAGGACTAATATTATATGCAGTAAAAACAATGAGTCAACAGTTTCTATGCCCTTGAGGTCAAAGCATTCAACAGTTCTGCATGTAGACTGTTCTTTTTGTACACAGAGCTTGTAGCTGGATATTAATACAAAGCGTGCAAAATCAATACACTACCAAAACAAAACATGGTTTTTTTTGAGTTTAAATCAAAATATTTTAAACACAAGCTGAAAGTCCAATTGAAGTATCTTATAAGCTAAATAATACTAGTTTTACTCAAATGTGTTAAGTATAATATTAGAAAACATTTATTTTCATTTTCAAAAATACTTTATCTACATTAAATTACTGATTCTACAATCTTGTAAGGCTCTTGGCAAGCTCTACTCCCAGTAATGTTTGTAGGAACTGTATTAATACAGCAACTGAATAATACAAAATGTTCTAGAGATATTTGTAAGAGTCTGAAACACAAGACAGACCTTTAACATGAAAACATGTTTTGAGAGACAGTAGAAAGCAAGGAGTCTGACAACCAAAGTTTCTTCTCTATTTCCCAGAGTTTCAGGAACACACAGGGCATTGACCAAATCCTGCCCATCTTTAACCCCAAACGCCTTCAGCTCAGGGAGATACAAGAAACGCCCATCCCAGACACAGCTCAGTTCTTCAGTTAACCTGAAATCATCATGGAGGGTTATTATCCTCCTTACAAAGATGGGTGAACCAAAGCACAGAGAAGTGACAGCTCAAGGTCATTTACAAGCCAGGAGAACTTGGGGAAACAAAAACAATTCAGGTTTCTCAATCCACTGGGCTTTGCTGCTTCCCTGAATATCTGCTCAGTGCCGTCCCTTCTCAAAACCAGAAATAATTGAACAACTCTGAGAAGTTTTTGTTTTTTTTTTTTTTCCTCCATGCTATTGCTAAAAATTGTTTTATTTTGTGGAAAAATTGGTGTGCCGGTTGAGTTTGGCTTTCAGCCATACAACCAAAGGCAGGAGCCCAGGGCCGGCCACGGCCTGCATGTCCTGACAGAGCAAACCTGGAGATAAGAGGGCTCAAGCCGGAGGAAGAAAGGCCATTTTGTCTGCATTGATTCTAGCTAGCTGACAGTGTTTGGGACTAGGATGAGTCCCGGTGTGGAATAAGTGGAATTCTGCAACCTGGCAATTACTTGGAATTAAACCTTAGGAAAATCCCTACAAGTTTGTTCTGGCATGCTGACAGAGCACTATGCAAAGTTTCTGAATTTATGCTGCCCATTTCGCTGCGTCACCTAAAATAACTGTTTGCAAACGTACATAGACATAACCTGTAAAGAAGATGCCTGGCCTTAGGGATTATTTACCCAAAACAAGAGGAAAGCGCCTCTGGGGGGCTGACTTTTGCAGCTTTGTTAAAGATGTAAATGTAAGAGGTGCAACACAGGCAGATCTACAAACTCTGTGATTTAAGATATATTCATTCTTTAGAAATTTAAACCACATTCAAAGTCCTTGAGGTACCCCCAGTTTTACATCACACTGCTCAGGCAGAGCAGGGAACCTTCTGAATTGTCCAGTGGATCCCATGGATCCTCACACATTCTCTGCCTCATGGTAGGATTTTCACAACAGGGTCTCACCAGTGGATTTCAATTAAAACATACATATTTCCACTGAGAAGTTGCTCTTATAAACTCAAACCAAGTCAGACTAAAATAAATTCATTATGCCTGAAACATAACTTTAGTATTAGAAAGTACCATAAATCATTATTTTAAGATTGGAGCCTATTGTAGCGTGCTGAAGCAGGTCACATTCTTGCTGCTGATTACAGCAGGAGACATATTTGTCCAATCATGATATAATGAAACAGAATTTCCTTTGGATGCCTCCAGCTGATTATAGATTGTACAGCATGCAGTGCTTGGTTTGACATTGCAATTGATCCTCCATAGTGATAACTCAAGAAGGACACAATTGTTTTAGAATTGTATGCAAGAGTGAGGAAATGCATTTCCCATGTGAAATAGAAACATTATAGCCCCTTTTTTTTTAAGTTGGGAAATTGTTCATGCAACATCTCTTACTGCCTAATGAAAAGCAAAATTTGCACGTGGTGTGGAAAGGTTCACCCATCATTGCCATGTTACGACTGCAGCTCAACAGAATATGTACATTTATTGTCCCACAATGCACACAAATACAGTTAATTCTAAAGGTAAAGTTATATCTTTCACTTAACTATTTAATAAGTAGATTTATGAAGAAAAAAATAAACATTACAGCTCATTTCCAACTGTGTTCCAAGAAGGGATCTTTATCTGACCTTTGCTTTTAAAGCTCTGATCCCAGCAACAAACTTAACAAACTTGCAGAGCAGTAAGTACTCCAAGTACTGTTGAAGCTGCTCCTTTGTTAAACAGGATATTGCAAGTTTAAATTAGGAGGAGAGATTCCAATTCAGGAAGATACTGAAGGCCATAGTTAAAATGAAACATATCTCCAAATTATCTTGTAAACTAGAGTTTATGTAAACAGGCGACTCTTCCAAGATAATACTATAATGAAAATTCCAAGAAACAAGGGCATATTAATATGCATTTAGAAGCAACACCCACCTTATTATCTCAAAATTTTGCAAGTATGAGATTTAACAAAACTGAAGTTCTGTTCACTGTTAGTTTGATAACAGAAATAAATCTGACCAGTATTATTTGTAAATTCATGTGACAAACATATCCTTAATGCTAATAAATACATAAATAAATAAACAAATAATAAACCTCCAAGTTCGAGGCAGAACCACCCCCAAGTCCTTTCCCCAGGTAGACACGTAGGCGTGAGGCCTGTGCTGCTGCAGGGAAATGTGAGAGGTGTTATGGGCTGTTTGACTCACCCCAAGCACCACAGTGCAGCAGTGGGTGCCTCTCTCCAAACCAAGGCTGGAGCCAACCTGTTCCTGAACCACAGCAGGAGACTGGGGATGTGGGATGGAGAGCAGGCCTGCTCCTGGACTCTGCTTTTCAACAGGCAGGCGCAGAGGGACTTCAGGTAAATAAATGGGGGTGGGGTGGGCTTCCTCACAGAGATGGAGAAATGGATGAGGTTTTCAGGGTGATCATTTTCTTGTAGCATGTACAAATATCGTCTGCTCTATCAGTGAGATGAAATTATTTGCCTCACAAAGTCTTCTGCATAGCTGGAATACTTATTACTCATTCTTCTCGATAGAAACCTAGCACTGTGGTTTTGATGACAGTGAGATCTATACTGATCTCTCATGCTTTCAGCTGGAAATGTAGTGTCTCCTTCTTCATGTGGGAACAAGACCACCCTTACAAAGACTTTTCTAAAGAAATTAAGAATAAAGTTCATCTGCATTTGTCTGTAAATACTGGTTACAGTCCTCCACAATTAATCAGCTTTTTCCTAGAAGTCTTGCTAAGTACTAATTAGTAAAATGCCTGTTTTCTCTTGCAAATGCTGCACTACATAAGCTTTTTTCATCAGGGATAAAATATTACATTTTAAGCAGGAGTGGATATTATCACTTTAGAAGTGCTTATATGCATTTCCTGTGCTTAGATACAGCCTAGCAGTAATAATACCACAATTACCAGAATGTATAATCTATAATATAGCACTGAGCAAATCAGCACGCAGCCAAACGAGCTGCACACATCCTGCAGGATACCACTGCCATTCTGAATTGCTTCCGGTGAACGCTGTGCATCTGGAGGATGATTTCTGAGCTCTGAGAGACTCCTGGGTTCGTGTTCTGGAAGCCACCTCCTACAAATATGTAATGAGATCTAAACATAGATGTAGACACAGATTTAGGGGTACAAAGCTAAGCTGTGATTTATCTGTGTTTGCCTAAATGGGGGAAATTCTGACTTAGAGGAAAAAATTGTTTTGGGGTTTTAAAAATACAAATGGGATTTCTAATAAGAATGCAAAATCATCGCAAGCAAAACACAAGCATGAATGTTCAGGATTTTCATTTGATTGCTAAGTTACCAAAATAACGCATAATTGGCTCCCCCGTCCCCACCAAACACAGTGGAGATCTAAATATATAATCCTAGATGCTCTCTTTCCTATAGAATAGAGCATAATTTCCTCTTTGTGTATGCACCTGCAAGCAAATATCTGAAAATATACACTTAAAAGTAATCTTTTTTGAAGTCAGAGAAAAAGCAAACTGGAAACTGAAATATGTAATTTGAATTGCAACACGCTGCTGCCATACACCAACTGCAACCTTACAGGAAATGCTGGCAGCATGGCACTGATACAGGGCTGCCTTGGACATGAAATCTGTTCATTGAATGACCTGCCCATTCAGCAGGCTTTCCAGGTGTTAAATTCAATGCAGATATTTTAAGATGCTCAAAACCATTTTAAAATATAATTTTAAAGTATGGTCCATAAAAACAACAAAAAAAAAAAGGCAGCTGTGTCATCTGCCATCTTTTAAAGCTAGGCTCACAAAGCCTCTAGTTCTCATTCTGCTTTAAAGCAGAGTGACAGGCCATATTCCTGAGCATATATAATTTCCACCAAGTCTTATAAGACTCCAGAATTTTATTTTAAATTAATAATATGGCAATTTAGAGAAAACATAAGATGCAAAAACCAATTATTTTTCCCTTTCTGATCCAGGTCTACCATACTGAAATGAGATTTGAGGAGAACATGACAATCAATGCAGTGCTTATTTGAAAGGGGTTTTTAAATTATCCCTTTCTCTTGCTACATTTGGTACAAAATAACACGATGAATAAATGGCTCAAACTTGATCTACCCACTGCAGAACACACGGAGAACACTGGTGCTGCTGATGCACATACCTGCAGCGTGGCCAGGGCTGGCTGGAGAACGGAACACGTGTCGGGAGGAGGGAGCTCCTCTGGGAGGCAAGAGTTTGTTATAAAACAGTGCAGCCAGCCACATCCACACAAAGGACATTTTCTATAAGTTTTATTGTCCTTTCTGCACAGTGGTTGTAATTTTAATAGACATTTTGTGTTCCCTGTCACTGTCTCTTACTTTCTCTGGTCTGATCTTGTGTGGAAAGATGCTCGGAAAATTCATCACATGTACTAAACACAGTTTGGGATGATTGCTTTCTTAATAAGTCAGGAGAAAGAGAAGACTACTGCTACATCCTGCCTGCACACACTAACCCAGCTGCACTCACTATAGGCCCCTCCATAGGTACTTCATACCGCTTCTGAATCAACTGTGCATTATCACATGTGTGCTGCAATTTGTCATATGTCAGGATGAAAAAAATTCAGTTTTGGCTGCAAGGTGCTATAGACACGTGAATCCATGCAAAATGACTTGGCTGGGGCTGAGGAGAAGCAATGCTGCTTGTGCTGACTCCTACAGTGCTGCTAAAGCACTACGGACACACATCTACTCATGCTCCAAGCTAGAAGATGGTTTACAGAGTCGGTGCTGAACCTGGTCTGTCCCTGCTCACTGTGGAGCTGCACACATAGGATCAAGTCCTCCAAAGCCATGAAACATGGAGGAAAAAAAATGATGAGGCTGTGGGGACCATCAGAAGCATGGCAGCATCTGATGAGGCTGTCACACAGACACGGCCTATACCTGTACTGGAAGCAATGCAGCCTCCTCTGTGGGGCACTGCACTGGCACTGGTAGGAGACACAGCTCTGCATCTACGTGCATCTCATTTCTCATTCTTCATTAACTCATCTACTTAACCCTCCTCATTTTTGTCCATGCTTATGCATGAATGATTTTTGTAAAAATCCTACAGATTTGTGATATCATTAGAAATTAAGATGATGCTATGTTTACAAAATGTTTACTCATTCCCTAGCGATGCTCGGGTAGAATTATCAGCTTATATTTATTTTATTTATTGCTAATTTTTTAGCAGTGGCACCACCTTGTGGACACTGCTACATGAAATGAGAAGCTGCCTAATGTCATCAACAGCAACTAAATCAGTGCAGTTCATTTTGGGAGAAAAAAGAAAAAAATATCTACTGAAGCAAAGTAAGCTACAAATTTGATTCCAAAGAATCAAGATATGGAATAAAAGTTACAGTAAATACTGGCCTGAATGTACACAGTTGTCTTCTTGGCTCTTTTCTCCTGAGCATCAGACAAGAAGGGTGGGTGGTAGCTTTCAAAACTATTTTGTTCCCTCTTGAGTCAGAGCTGAATTAACTGAACAAATACACATAGTTGACAGGCTTCTTTGGGGCTGCTTGCCTGACATCTCAGGTCATTCTCACCAATTAAAAAAAAAAAAAAAAAAAAAAAAGAGGTCTAGCATTAGAGAAAACCAAGCCTGACAACTCAACTACACTGTTTTCTATCCCTATGGCACCCTTAGTAAAGGAGATAAATAAGCACTACTCCCACCTGCCCCTGCATAGGTTTGGAAGAGGAAGGATCAGGACAGCTAAGGCACTGCCACGGCCTCTGAAGAACCTGTTGGCTGAGAATAATCCAATTTATATTTACTGCAAGTCTCGTGTTGCAATGAACTCAGCCTATCAAATTATTTCTCATCTTCTCGAGCAGGTGACAATGTTGTTTTGTGTCTATCGTATTCACTCCCTTGATTTCCCTTCAATAAAGAAACCAATGACCCATACGGTAAAAATAACCCTATATGTCCACAATGGTATTTTCTCCAGAGATTTGGAATTCCCTTTAATGTCTCAATTATCTTTTTTCCTTACAGCTACCATGGCACCATGTCAAAATAATTTTCTGCAGGTTTCTGCAAAAACTGATCTCTTGCCAAATTAGCACATCAACTGCAAAATCAATTTGCACAGCATCGCTGACATTCAGGAAGTCCCCAGAAACCAACAGACGAATCTCAGTCACCCCTGGACCAAACGCAGGGTGCATTTGGTCTTCAGAACAACAAAGCACACTATCAAAAGACACACTAATATTGTTAAGATACTAAGTATTTGTTCAGCTAACAAAGGTTGCATAAGCCTCCACATGTATTAAATCCAATGTTTTTTGTATTATTGAGAAATGGGTGACTTGGTGCTATGCCAGGCTTGGGTAGATGGAACAGGCTACACGTTTATAAAAGGAAAACAGTAGATGGAGGAACATTGGCCAGAAGTGCCAATTTCAAATGATATTCTGACCACCAAATAACCCCATCCCACACAGATGATTACAATCAGAGCAAATATGCTGTGAAAGCAGTAAGACAGGGAAAATTGGTAATAGCAGATGGGAACTTTAACTCCTAGTATTTGACCTTCAGATGCTACGGAAATCTAAAGGCTTATTTTTTGTTTTCAATTCACAAAGTGAAGTGAAATCTAAAGACTTCGATTTTTGTGTTCATCCCCAGCAAAGTTTGATGCACAAACTGCACCTCTGATGATGATCAGAACACATTTATGCATGGTTCTACAAAAGCCAATTTGGCTGTATCTATTGATAACTAAGAAGCAAGTTGTTTTCTACTGTGTCATTTCCTGAAGTGAAAAAAATATATATTCAAATGCTTTATAATTTTTCTCCTAATTATTTGTCAATTTCTTGTTTTCCAGAGTGCCTTTTCTCTTTCTTAGAGGGAATACGAAGGGCAAGAAGATTTCCAAAGGAGGAAGATCTGGTAATTCTCAACAGTGTGAGTTAGTTCTCAGCATCTTCATGATTGAAAAAATACAGGCAAACACTCACATCCCTATCCAGCTGATCCAAAAAGTACCTTTCAACATAAACCCCTTTGTCTAATAAAAATACAAGTGAGTTTTGAATTTCAGCTTTGTTCTTGTTCTGATGGTGCTAACAGAATACTTGCAAGCTATCTGTATAAAATGCCGCAGAATATGCAATGCGCCAAAATACATTAGGATTTGTTAGTATAGCAAGGAAAGAAAACCTGTAATAAACCATCAAATGAGATCTGTATCATAAAACACCAAATATTCATTTCTAGAGTAGAGTACACAGCAAGATTTTCCAGAGTGAGATTAAAATAGGAGCTTGGATATGGAAAGGCTGTTACCATCCACAGTCTGGCTGAAGTAGGAGATCATTATGGGTGTTCATTGATAGTAAGACCTAAAAATCGCTTCCACACTTACATTTTTAAATCAATTATCACTCTGATGAGACTTTCAGAGCACTTACCAGCTGCCATTACACCTTCTCTGAGTGCCAGATATGAGGAAGCATTTTTGAGGATACAGCTTTTGTTGCATTCAGAATCCCTTTGCTGCCAAGTTCTGACATAAATAAATGCTTCAGATGACCACACAATCACCAAGGCTGAGAGCACCTCTGAAGACCATCTGACCCAACCTCTCTTCTCAAAGCAGAGTTACTCAGAGCACGCTGGAATCTCCCCGACTCCACCATTTCTTTGGCCAAACACATGGCAGATGCTCCAGGCCCCAAATTGCCTTCGCAGTCCTTCCCTGTACCCAGCCCAACACGTCCATGTCCTTCTTGTGGAGAGCCCAGAGCTGCATGCAGTACTCCTGCTGAGGTCTCATTAGTGCTGGGTAAATGGGAATAATCTCCTCCCTTGCCCCACTGGTAATGCTTTTCCTAATGCAGTCCAGAATGCTGTTGGCCCTTTTCCAATATATATTTTTATATCTATAAAAGGAATTCAGGGACACCGTTTTATAATTCCAGGACCTGTTATAAACCAGGGAAGTAAAAACTGCCTTATTCTGCTAATGCACCTTTTATGTCCACATCAGGGACTGCATTTATGCTCAGAGTTCTTTTTAAGTAAGTTGCCCATCAAAAAGAGATGCTTGGGACAACTATACATTGCCTTGTGAAAACAGCTGCACAGTGTATTTCTAAAGGTATGAAGGCAATACTGAGCATCTTTGCAGGAATGCAGGCACCTTGGAAAACTTCAGTTCTAAACGATACCAATTCCTAATCTCGTTGTGTTGCTAATACTGAGAACTGAAGATAGCAGATTAATTACTGTTATGTTGAACTCACAGATAACCCTCTGTAGCAATAACATTCAGCTCACAACCTTTCACTGTTTCCAAAAGCACTCCATACCATTTCAGGAGCCAAATATCCAGTTCTCCCTCAATGTATTCCCTAGAACCTTGCACTTCCTCTGCAGCTGCCACAGTGCAACTGTGGACAATACACTTAGGTACTGACAACACACAGTTTTTCTGTAGAGAAAGCCCATAGACTTTCCAGCAGGTCCTCAGGCAGCCTGGAGCAATGAGATGTTCTATCAGATTTGTTTGTCTTGGCAAGAAAGAGCACAACCTCCTTGAAAAATCTACATGTAGTTCCTCAACTATAAACAATTTTCATCAGCTTTTCCATCTGCAGTATACGTCTTTGTTTGGCCAACAACTTTCAGTGTTTCTTGTTATACATGTCAAATTGTTTCTGTTCTGCATGAGCCTTGACGACTTAAGGGACTAAATTTCCATGTGCTGGAAGGAGTTTGTTCTTTCTGAATTTCACTGGTGCTTGGTCCGTGATTTCTCTGCGTTTCTCACAGTCTGTTACTAAAGAACACCGATTATTTGGTACAGCAAAACTCTTTGCTCAAGTGAGACACTAATTCATCAGCTAGTTAATGCCCTTTTGCCTCCTGGAATCAAACTTAAAACAGGACACAAAATATTCCTCTGAAAATATAGAAAATCAGGATCCTCGACATCCCTTTGTCCTGGTAAAAACACCGACAAAGTTATGCTGAAAGCCCTGGGAAAGCCTTTTGACTCTTCAGCTCATGTGCCCAAAAGGAAATTGAGAGAAATGGAAAAATCACAATATAACGAGACAGTGCAGGGAATCAGATTGACATTATGAAAAACAACTACCTCTCATATTACTCCCAGCTCTTCCATACACATGCTGAAGTGAGATTAAAATTCAGATGCTAGGAAGCAGAGTAGCTCTTCCCAAAACAACATGAGATTGGCCCAGGTGGCCACAACCTGCACAATATTTCACAGACTGACTTTAAAGAGCCTCATAACTGCCTCGTAGTCTCAAAGATGTTGAATATCTTTCTCAGCTTTTTCCAATGCAGACCAGATGTTATATTGTGATAATTCTCTCATGGGTCCTTTCCATTTTGACTCTCCATCAGCCAGGGATCCAAAGAGATATTACTTGAAAAACAGGAACTATAAAAGAGCCAGGAACTTATAAATTAAAACATAAACATTAATTTGTTTTCCAAGATACAGATGTCTTTTGTCAGTTCAAGCCTTGATCTCTCCACCAGCTAAAGGCAACAGTCGTTCTGTGCAGACACGTGCTGGAGATCAGCCAGCGGGCATTAACTTTTGGTTCAGATTGAACGGGGGAAGATTTGAAACAGAAAACCAGAATTAGAAGCTGTGATAGTGATTAATAGCTGATACCATTTAGAAACATTCCTGACACTAATAGCAGAAAACACGTCTTACCACCAGGAACTGTAGAATTACAAAACCTTTTGGATGGCAGTCAGAAGAGTTTCAAGATGCCTTTGGAGATGGCAGGGGCCTTTCCCTCTGCTCACCTCCCTGACCTGTACATACATAGGCTCAAAATCTGGGGGACATGGACCCCATGGTGGTGACATCTGCAAGGGGCAGCACAGCTACAGCAGCACGTGGCAGCTGCATGGCTCCAGAGAAGGGGCCAGTGCTGGCAGGGGAAGGCACAGGAGGCAGACAGCATAGGTGTGGCTCTGTAACAGGCTGACATCAGACACACAAACATAAGCAACGGACTCCTTATCGTTTTTCTGGTAAGACATTAAAGTACCATCAACGTTGCTCTTTAATCATTCCTACAGCGCCGTATCCTTGCAGAAGTTAATTGCAAAACCGAAACAATGCCTTGTCAACAATGTTTCAGAATGAAGGATTTGCTCTGGTGAGTTTGTAAACAGGTGTTTGTCTTTTAAAGAAGATCAATCAACTATCTTCCACACATGGGGTCAGATTTGGGGCTGCAAGCCTCCCAGCTTCGTTCTTTCCTTTCTTAGGGAAAGAGAGAAAACCAAAGCGCAGTGGAGTTAGGCACCCGCTTCTTCATGATTCTGCTGACATAGCTTTTTCTCTTTGCTTGTACATAAAATTCAGCTCCTCTGAAACATTTTGCATTAGAAGCTCAGTGAACATCCCTTCTCACATGCTAGTTAATCAGTGCCAAGGGAAGGCAATGCTTTCAACATCCAGTGCTGCAGCACTGAGCCATGCAGCAGTTCCTTCCCTCTGTCCCCTTGAACTCTTCATAGAACACTAGCTCTGAATGACACCTTCCTTACTTAAGCAAAGTCCAAGGTGAGTGTGTAATATAAACATTATGCTTGTGTTTTTCTTTTCTTTTTCCCCTCTTTTCCCCAGAATAAAGGAGATATTATAATGTAGATTCGCAAGTAAAAGCATCTGTTGTTTCAGACCATTAAAAAAAATTAGTAAGGCATCTTATACCATCGATCCATAGCACTGCGAAGGCTATGTGGTGGACTTTTCACCTTCTCTAGGTGAAAATTTCCCTTCCTTCTTCTCTTCCCTCTCCATTTCTGCCACTTAACATGCTGAAAAAGAGATAGCAGGCGTGTAACGCCTACCTGCCCTATAACTGAAGTCTGGCAAATGAGATGGTATTGTAACTTATCGCCTATTAAGGATACAATTTGAGTACATTGCTTCATGCAAACACATGACCTGTGCTCTTGTTAAACCAGAAGCTCTTTCTGGAGTTGTGACTGACACACTGAACTTTCTTCTTAGAGTTTTAAGGCAAGATCAGTCTTTTCTATTAATCTGCAGCCAAATATATGGAATGTAACTATTGTTAAAAAGTTAATAACTTGGTATAAAGGGAAATGTATGATAGATAGCAAACAAAAATCAAACAGAAGTGGCAGTTGAATGCCTAAACAAATCGCATGCCACCCGGCTGCAAAAACCCACACTGTTGAAAATGCTAAAATTGCACACCAAGCTCTCAGTTCAACTGCATGTATTTGTGTAGCAACGTAACACACCAAGCTTTGCTTTCAAATGATGTAAATTTCCCTAACACCATTGAAAATCTTTATGTTTAATCACTAGGAATATCAACATCAACAGTTTGAGAACAATAAAAACTTAACATGCAAAAAGATTCAATATCTACAAAGGCTAGAGGCACCCAAATTCAATATTTACAGAAGTGTGTGCAGGAAAATGAATTTTCATCCTTATTTCTTTAACGTGACCTACATGTGCATTCATTTATGAGCCATGATACCCATCTCCACAAAGTAATAATTTCCAATCACACCTCTTAATTTCCTTTCAAGTAAACTCTATAAACACTGGCAGAAGATGTGTATTTCTCCAAATTTACACTTGAGATTATCATCTTATATTTTCTTGATAAAACCTAATAGAGCAAGAAGGAATGCACAGAACTCCACAAATCTGCAATTAATCTTCTGTTTTTAATACACTGCATCTGTCAAATGCCAACCTTATGAGTAGAAATGGAGCTGTTACAGCAAGGAGGCACTTCTGCTAAACTTTCCCTAGATGTCGCTATACTTTCTGGCTATTTTATTACGATCTTTACTGTTATGGAATGGAAAATTAGATATTATATATTAGCATAATTTCTTCAAAATATACCCGAATTATATATTTAAATATATAAGAATTCTGTGTAATTGAACGTACTATGCACAATTAATTATAGTGTATTCTACTAGTTACACTTGCACCTGAAAATAGTTTATATTAGGGATTACTTTCACATTTTTCCTCCCCTTCCCAATACTCTTTACACCATGTATGTTGGCTCATTGACTCTGGGTTGCTTGCCCTTTTTGATTATTTTGTGCTGAAAAAAGGCATTCCTTGAAGGATATTCCCAAAGTTTCCAGGTCCAGTTTCCCTGCAGTCTTTGCTATTCTTTTTGTCTGAACAAGTCTTTCAAACAATGTTCTTCTGCCCTCATATGATTTTGTCAGCCAGAGACTAACGTATATTATACAAGTTGCTACAGGAAACCATTCTGGGAATTCAGTGCAGGATTCAGGCTCAGCAGCACTTCAGTGAAATTAGTCTTAAAATAGAATTCTGGCAACAAATTCTTGTCTCCATCTCTGTTTGCCTTCTCTCTGTAATTCACCATTATTTACCTGTGGAAACATCTGCAAATGCCAGTTTCTGCACATGAATGTTTGCATACTGTCCAGCAGACCGAAGACACTGCAGTTTATTGCAAAAGTCTTCAAAATTAGCCTCAACTTTTCTAAGTATTTTGAATCTTCATAGTGCTGAAGTAGTCATTGATTGGTTGTCCACAAGATGGGGCTTCTACAACAGGGATCTCTGCATCCATATTTAAGATTGTAATGCAAAAGCTATGGGTGGCACCTCAGCCAACAGAACACCATGCTTATAAATTGTGGCACAGTAACAGTATTCACAAAAGGAATCCCACTTCACATCTCATGGGTAAAAGCATTTGCTCAATAAATCAAAACAGCAGCAAGTGGCTTCACCTTGACCTGAACCTCTGCGTTGTGCACCAGGACAATCATCCTGCATCCTTCAGAGCTTCTTCACGAGATTTTCCACAAAAGTGTGTAGTCTGAAACACCAAATAAAGTGCCTGTTGTTCCAGGACAACACAACAAAGTCAGTATACAGCCTAATATATGACCTTCCAAAGAGGTTTGCAACGTCACTTTTAGAGGATGGTACTGTAAAGATGGCACTTCCAACACAAGTTAGAATAACTCACTCCACAGAGTCCATAATTTCTGTAAGCTTAACTGGGGGAGGGAAAAATGCTGCTGTTACAAACTAGGACTAGTCTCACAGTACCTTTTGCTCCCTTGTTTTGCTTTGTGTGAAGTGTTTACTTAATCAACACATGACTAGTTCTGCTAAAAAGCAGGCCTCAGATAAGCCAGCTTAAACAATTGAGACTTTCTATGTCTTAGAGGAATCTCCACCCAACCAAAATTAAACGGGACCATATGGCTATCCTCTCTTACCCCGTTTCATAGAACAAGAGAAATCAGGAAGACTTCCCTGATGATCATTCCTATTTTCTGTATGGTGTGGTTGTTTTCCAGTGATTCTTGCAGGAATTGCAGCATTCAGACACGTCCAGGCAGAGCGTCCTGCAACCCATGGCACTTGACGATAAGCACGACGGCCCCGGTGAGCTCTGCACAGAGCTTTGCTGCTTGAGAATTCAGAGAGTACACACAGCAAAAAGCGAAGACAGACCACCCCTGTGATTGAATTGAAGCTTAAAAGATAATTCGAAACAGGCTTTCTGACACTGCACGCCCACTATGGCAGCCCACTACTCAAGCCACCCAAGGCCCATCATGCAGAAATACAGCAAGTCACTCCCATTCAAGCAAAACAGCCACCCTGCAGTGACTGTGACTCCTTAATACTTCGCTACTGGGAACTTCATGACCTGTTCCACTCCTCACATGTACCTCCATGCTTTCTTACTGGAATTTTCTGAAGACAAAAGGCAGAGTGAGAATTAAAACATTATAGCAGTAGTACATCTGTGGTACATTATTCAAAAGAAATTAAACAACACAAAACAGTCTGAAGCCTCTTGAGGTTATCTGCATATCATCTGCCTCATCTGAAGACAATACTGGGACATTTGGCCTAACCTGCTTTTCCAAAACCTTCAGTAAGTGAGAATCCCGGGTAATAACTTCCAGTGCTAAACTGCCTTTGCAGTTTGAAATAATTTCCTAATGCCTACCTTAAAGTTCTGAGTCCATTACCTCTTGCCCTAGATCTGCTGAACAGGAAGAACAAATTATTCCTTCTCCCTGCAGAAACCTTTTATATTTTTGAAGATCATTATCACTTTTCCCAACACATTCCTCTCCTTTAGACTAAACAACCCCAATTCTTTCAGTCTCTCCTCTCAGATCATGTTTTCTAGGTCTCTGATCACTCCTGCAGTTGAGCCTGTGTGTTACACTGAGGAACAAGGAAGATTGACTCCTACACTAAATTTATATGAGCTGGGTGATGGGATTTTTTAGAAGAGGTTACCTTTGTATGGTGGTTACTTCAGTGGCTTTTGTGTGGTATATTCTTTTTAGTCTTTTTTTCCTCCTTTGTGACATACAGCGTGGGTATGGCAAAGAGTACGTGGCACTCTTTGGAGATAAAACATCTTGGATTTGGGGAAATGAGCTATTGTAAAAGGCAACTTATTTCAGTGATGGGAAACACATCCCTATCAAGCTTTATCTTTAGGATAGATTAATCTAAGTGATATTTATGATACCAGGATTCTCTAAGTTGAAGGTTGTTTTTAGAAACGAGCAAAATTCTGCATCACAAAATGAAAGGGAAATATATCACTATTTTACTTACTTTATTATGCTGCATTTGGTCTCCCTTGAAAAACAATAAACAATTACAATATACACTGAGAGATGGCTGTGGTTCAGCTAAAATAGCAACAGAACTGAAAGCAATCAAGCATTTTAGAAGACACTGTGTTCTTTAAACCCAAGCAAATTAATTCATTAATTAGGTCATTCCCACAGTCAGATTCACATGAATAATAGAAGAACATCATTGACTTCTTCAAATGTATACTTTTTTTCCCCCCAGGAAAAAGTCCTAAAATAACATATCTATTCACCACCATTACCTGAGCAAACAGTGCTATCTTTGAAACTTTCCATGCCACTCCATTCATCCAGAAGTTAACTGGGCTTCTATATATGAATTGATAAAATAATCTTATCCAGCAGAAAGATAAGACATAATAAGAAATGAAAAATGCTAGGAAGATTAGGCTGATGGAAGAAAAGGAAGGAAAGAACATATTCCTTGCTGATACAAAAGGTCTTTCAGAAACTTCTGGGGAGCACAAAATGTTTCCCATCAATAACACAACAATGGGTCACATAAAATTAACCAGGTCTTTTACCTCTTAACGAGGCAACTTACGATGTCAGCTTTGTAGAGAAACTGTTAAGAGGAAAGTTTCTTCAGGTCTTCAGTGTTTTCAGATTTTTAACTCCAAAAACATGTCTGGAATTTTTTTGGTAAGGTAGCTCAATCTCCAGTGAGCTCCTATGAGCCTTAAGAACACACTGTTACATAATATGTCTCCTTTACTATCAAAACTCTCCGAAATAAAACATTCAATTGCACCTGTGTGATCATTTTAAGACTCAACAAGCTCAAACTTAAGAATTGTTCCTCAAACAAAGGGGGAAATAATAATAATAAAAAAAACAACAAATGAAGACTTTAGTCAAATTTCCCTACAGTTCTGCTGGAACGGGGCAAATGTACCTGCAGGTCTTCTCAAAAAAAAAAAAAAAAACCCAAAACAAAAAAAAAAACATATAAAAAATTTACTTGGGAGCTTCCAAGTCTGTGCAGAACAAACAGCACAGAAATGTGTTGTTTTGGCCCATATTCACCTCTGCCATTCTGCATGTACAAAGGTCACTTGTGTGTCTATTGCCACAAAAGCAGATCCTTTCAAGCAGCCCATGAACTTAAAAATAGTATCTGTAGAAAGCCAGTACTGCGAAGCTAGCCAGATCTGTTCCAGTTTTTGCAGCTTAATACTGAAAAACAGTGGGAACAGATCATAGGGTCTCTAAAGAAAGGCTCCCACCAAACAGCTACTGAACACTAAGGACAACCAACTTCTGCTTAGAAAAGCTTTTTGACTGCTTTCTTATCCCCAAGCTGCAAAAGGAAAATAAAAGTGGTAGAAAACTAGTGGCCTCACAGTAACCCCACAGCAGGTACAGGGATACAGAAAACCCACGCTCTTTCTGCATTTGTGAACAGAAGAATTATTCCCACTCTCCATCTCCCAGATCACTTTTCAATTTGTGACCTGATGGTGCCCAGCTGCTATTAGCCACCTACCTGACATGACAGCAGTAAATGGCCTGGAAAAACAAGTGGCTTAACTCTTCCAAGAGCTCAGTAATGACTGCTAATTGCTCTTCCTCATTTAAAGCTACTCGGCCTACATGGAGCAACAGCAACTACATGCACTGAAGCTCTGCAGAGAGAGAGAGAGAGAAAGAAATAACCTTAAACAGCACCAGGGTTAGATATTAGGGACAATTTCTTCTCAGAAAGAGTGGTGATGCACTGACACAGGCTGCCCAAGAAGGTGGTACAGTCACCATTCCTGGGGATGTTTGAGAACCATGGAGCTGTAGGACTGAGGGATGTATTGGGCATAGGAGATCAGGTTGGGGTTGGACTTGTGGATTAGGCCTTTTGCAACCTTAATGATTTTATGATAAAAGCAGAAACAGCAGTAGAATAAAGATATCCTTCTCATTGCCTGTTACCTTGTCAGCAATGCCACCACTGCACAGCTGAAGGAACTCCAACTGTCCCCATAACCCACCACAGGATCCTCCAGCAGCAGCTCTGACATTGCTCTCACCTTGAAGCTGCTCCTGGGCAGGCAGTGACTCCTCTCCAGCCACTGCTTACCTTCTTAATTCTCCTATTAAGCGAGTCAACACGCTCCTGTGATAAACATCCACACCCTGTACAGTGGTCATTGTCAGTTACAGCACAATGTTGCAAAGTGTTTCCATCACAAGCAACACTCACAACTCCAGCGCTACTTCTAGCTTCTTGGAAATACCTTTTCCAAGCCCCATAAGCAGCACTAATATCTTCTCTGTTACTATAGATTTCACACTGAAAGCATTTAAGCCATCTAATGACAAACAGCAAAGCAAAACTCTTGCACAATAATAAAAGGAAATCCTCAAGGAGGAGCTCACGTGGGTAACAAACAGCAGCACAGCTCCCCATCCTCCAAGCACTACAGGGCATCTCAGAGGTCTGAGCAGAGATAGCAGAGCCAAAAACCTGCTGCTGGGCAGCTGGCTTAGAGACAGTGAGCTCAGATAGGAGCTCTGTGCTCATCAGGCCTGACACAGATCAGCTGAGGCACTCTTGATTAAAGCTGGCCGTGCTGCATTGCTGCAGGACCTGATTTCTAGTTGCTGCCACCTGTGTTGAATTTGCCTAGGACTAGTAATGAAAAATTGATTTTTGGATATATTCAGTGGCCTGGATCTGACGGGCAGCAGGGTGCTGTGAGGATTTATACTGGAAGAAACCCTTGAATCTGCCCTGAAAAACGTGTTTGCCCCATGCTGTGTCGGCGTGGTTATGCTGGGAGAAGGGTGCTGACCTTTTGCACTGTACATACAACTATATTTCATTTTGAAAGCTTAATTTCTTGATGGAGAACGTGAATACCCCGTAAAATAAACGATGTATTTGCTGTAACTCTCATCACCTCGAAGGCCTTCGGGAGTGCAGAGCGGCACGAGCAGCGTCCGCCGCCGTCTCCGCGCAGTCTCCGCGCACAGCTCCTCCCGGCCTCCGAGCACAAAGCAGGCTCTGCCGGGCCTCTACCCCGAGCAGCAGCCGGGGCCCAGCGCGGGGCAAGAACTTCGGCCTCCGGCACAGCTCCGCCCCCGGGGTCAGACACCGGGCCCCTCCTGCAAACCAACAGCCGCGGGGCGGGGCCGCGGGGCACACGGCCGCTCGCTTCGGGGCCGGAGGCCGCCGGCCTCGCCTCAGAGCGCCGGGGCGGGCAAGGCTCCCGTCCGCCGAGCGTGGTGCCGCCGGGCCCTGCGTGCGCGATCCCGGCGGGGCGGAGTGAGAGGAGGAGCCGGGGCGGCCTGCGCGACAAAGCCCAGTGCGCAGAAAGCCGGTGACCGGGAAGCGGAACGGTGCCGGGCTGCCGCGGGGCGGGCGGACCCCACCTGAGCCCTGCTGCTCCACCGCTCCTGGGCGGGAGCCGAGCCCAGCCCGGTCCTGCCGCCCTACGGCTCGGGGCGGAGAGCGGGCGGCGCGAGGAGGCGGCCGCGCTGCCGCTAAGCTGCTTAGGGCCGGGCTGGCTGGCATGAGCCTCCCCGGCGGGGCGGCTGCGGGCTGCGCGCTGCGCGGCGGCTGAGGGTGCGGAGCCCTCCGTCGTGAGGAGGGGAGGAGGCGGAGGGGACGTTCCGCTCCTCGGGGGGGAGGAAAATGGGGAACTGCCTCAAGTCCCCCACCTCGGATGACATCTCGCTGCTCCACGAGTCCCAGTCGGACCGGGCCAGCTACGGGGACGGGGCCGAGCCGGATCAGGAGCCGCCGCCGCCATATCAGGTACGGGAGGGGGCGGGGAGCGACGCGGCGGAGCCCGAGGGGACGGGGACGGAGAGCGGCCCGGCCGGGGGGCGGGGAGGAGCCCGGAGGAGCCCCCGGAGCGCTGCGCTGCGTCCGGCCCCGCGGGGCACCGAGCGGAGGGTCCCGGCCGCGGCGCGAGGAGCGCCGCTTTGTTTCCCCGGTCTCGGCGTGGGGCCGCGCGGACCGTGGGGGATACGAAGCCGGAGACGGCGGAGGGGGTCAGGGTCCGCCCCGGGGTCGGAGCCGCCGCGGTCGTCTCCGGATTTGGGTTGAAAACAGAAGGGGAAGGCGCCGAGTTTCCAGCCGTGCCGCTTCCTTTGTTGTCGTCGCGCGGTGACATCACTGTCTGTGCCGCTCTCGGTGCTCCGGAGGCCGCGCGCTCGGCGATGCCCGGCTTTGTCTGCGGCGCTCCGGCAGCGGCTGAACCGGAGTAACTTTTGTGCTGCCGGAGATGCTGTTTCTTTCAGCTGCGTGGGGTTCCAGGAAGGGCTGTTTGGTCTTCTGTCTGCAGGGGATATGTAAATTTACGTCTGATGACGGGCTGGGGAAAAACGCCGGGTGCTCTGTCACGTCCTCGCAGCCGTGGGGTCCCGGCACGGCCCAGTCCTGAGCTCTGCGCTGTGGTGGCCCCGGAAAGGAGGGCACGGAACTCAGGCCTGCGTTTGTCCTCTGCTTCGTCTCCATCCCCGAAGAGGAAACGTACGTGGCTCTGAGCAGGACATGAGCCCTGTCTGAAGGGATCTGTGACAATGACAGGCTCAGATAAATCCTGCGGGGTGGCCTGAGCGCTCCTTAGGGAGGGAGTCATGCAGGAGTTGCAGACCTTAATGTACAATTAACAAAACTGCAGAAAGTATTTAGCAGGGTAGACGCGTAACCTGTGATACTCAACAATCAGAGAAACACCAGCTGTGACAGGAGGTCCCCGGGTTGTTCAGGAGGAGACACAGGCACAGCAGCCTTTGGTGGTGCAGTGGAACCATGCTGGGACTGCCGGGCTGTGCAGAGCTGCTCGCTTTGTGTGAGTACTTAATGACAGAACACACTTCCTAAGATGGGTTATTATTTTTTTTTTCTGACTTCTTAGCAGAGTCTGCACAAGTCCATTAAATGAAAATGCTTGGTGTCAAGGTTTTCGAAAGGTGATGTTCTAAGCCAGTCCTAATTGTCCCTTCTTTGGGACAACTGTGTGTCCCAATTGTTTGGGAATGCACTGTGTTCTTGCTGTAACATACTTATTACTGTCTGTGCTGGTGGCTGTATTCACAGCTGTGCTTTCTGGGAAGACTTTGGTTGCTTGTTGTTTTTTTTGCCGTGGAAAACAACCTGTTGGCTCTTGCAGGAGTTGAGAAATCGCACTGTGCAGGCCTTCTCCTGTCGACTTCAGTGGTGGATAAGTACTCTTCCTCAGTTGCTCGTGCTTTTTTTAAAAATTCTAAACGAAGAACTTCTTGTACGTAAGTGTGAATGGTTGACTGAGAGCACAGTAGACAGTAAAATAAGCAAACTTGCAGACACTTGTTACCATGTGAGTTCATAGCAAAACTCCCCAGCGTGTGGTGGTGTGCATGCAGGCATTCAGCTGTCCCAAACCCCATGCGCTGATCTCAGCAGTTCCCACACACTCACTGTAAGGGGTGTTCTGTGTCACATAGTCAAAAACTGCAGTGGTTTGTGATGACAAAGGACCTTCACCTTCATACTGTGCAGTATTTCACAGTTCACATGCTTTGAGGTTGAAGGGGTTTGTAACTTTGAATTGTTTTAGGGCCAAAAGATGCCGAAGTCAAGCACTGAATTGGGGAGCTCCTGGAGCTCCTTTATTGCTGTAGTGGCAGCAGGATGTCATGGTCTCATTTTAAGTTCCAGATCACAGCTCAGATTCACTGTTAGAAAGGGGAACGTAGGTTTTTTGTCCTTATGCGTGATAAATACTTTCCAAAATGTTTGAATGAGAATTAGTGTGTGTGAGAACACGCAGACCTGCAGAGGATGGAAAGCAAGGAAGAGGATGAAATAAGTTTGATATGATAACTTGTTTGTGGCACCTAGCGCTGTGCACGAGGAGCTGTGGATGATTAACAACTTAAAATCGAGCTGCTGGAACCTCAGCCATAAAATGGCCACATTTGGGTTTGCTTCCTTTGGGTTTGCAGCAACGATGTGCAAACTTCCTGAGCCGCTCTCGCAAGGTATGCAAACAAGCAGAGCAAAGGAAGCTTGCTGGGCTAGGTGCAGCCTTGTAGACAAGGTCTTGCATGTCTCTTTGAGCTAACGTCTGTGCTATCTTGATGTTCAAAATACTTTCTGTGTTTTGGCACGCTTGTGCTGTGGGTGTCCATATGGGAATCTGGTTAAGTAATCATTTTTAAGGTGTTCACTTGTAACTGCAAAATATGCACCCAATAATCTCTTTATTGTTGCATGCCAATTTCCTTTTTATCAGTGAGTGGTACTGAACCTGCTGTATAAAATTCCCTGCTTCTAAAAGTTGAACTGAAAATTGGATTGTCAGTACAGACACATGGAATAATGAGGAATATACCTTCCCTTCAGAGGCTCTGCATATACCTGCCCCTTGTCAATGTGCTGTAAGCTACATGGGATAGCTTAAACAGCTATCCAAACTCATGAAAAAGTGGCCCATTAAAACAGCAGCTGTTTTCCAGTGCATCAAGCTTAAGGGCTAACATGGGACATAATTAAAACACACAGAGAAAAGCGTGTGTTTGTGTGTGGGGAAGGAAGTTGTACTGACAGTTGACCAGCATTTTCATAGGCATGCTGGTTTTGGCTGCCTCCATTTTAGACTCCCGAAATTACAACTGTTTTTCCAAGTGCCGAGCACATGCAACTCCATTACTAACTAGTGAATCTGCTTAGGAAAGAGTTAGTGTTTTTTTTCTCCTGAAGTCCTCAAAATTGAGTGTACTTTCAGGCTCATTTTTCTGTTCCACCTTTGACTACTTTGCCATCTGTTGGCAATATGCTTTCTGCTGCTTTGTCTGCAGAGCTCTGTTTTTACCCAGTTTCTCTTGCCTCTAGTAGTTCTTTGCAACGATGTTATTTTGCAGAACAGATGTGCCACTCCTCTCAGCCCTTGTCTCGTATTTCTCTTCTTCAGTAATTCCTTAACAGCTGCAGAAAATAATTTCTGAATTTACCAAACTTTGAATTTTATTCAGTGAAGTCTGGAATCCATCTTTTCTTCTTGGGTTTCTTAAAGGTAGTGCTGTGAACAATACATGCTGAGATCTTTTTAAAAGGACATACAACGCTTGCTGAACAAGTAAGCTACAAGTGTGACAAGCGCCTGTTCTCAGCATTGACCCTGTGCTCAGAGAAGCACGTTTGAAATGTTGATGTGGAGGACAGGCTGGTGAAATATGTTCTTCCTTTATCTGGGAAGACCTGAAGCTCTGTACCACCCTGTTTGTCTTCGGGGCCCTGATACAGTATTTCAGTGGATATATATATATTTTTTATTTTATTTTTTTATTTGAAGGCAACATTTAAAACCTTACGACCTGGGTAGTTGCTTGATTAGGTAGCAGACACAAAATGAGGTGAGAGATCACAGACATGAGCTGAAGACAGCGCAGTGTGCCCATAAACTTGCAAAAGCTGTTGGCAGCAGCAGGTTTTGAAAATGCAATTTGGGATATCTTGTGGCTTCTTTTAAATTGAAGTTGCAGCAATGGCCTCCTCCAGCCTGCTCTGTGGGCATCGTTGGTGTTCACTGTGCTCTTGTCCTGGTCCGTCTGTGCTGCTGGGCTTCCTTCTGCCTGTGCCTGGATCTCTGTGCAGTGCCCTGCCAGTCCTGCAACCTTGGTGGAGTGTTCCTTACGTGAGAAAGTCCTCTGTTTGAACAGTCATTGGCTGTCCTTGATATAGTCTGCTGCATTTGTGTGAGACTTGCCACCGTGTATGTGCGTGTTGGGTGTATTTTGCTCAACAGACCACAAAGTTTTTATGATTGCCTTGTCGTGACTTATGTTATGACTTAACTAATACACAGGTGTTCTGATGCTGTCCTCTCAAAGGTATGGTAATTGATATGGCTAAATGTTGCAATCCCAATTCATTCTGCTACAGCAATTGCACCTATTCACAGAAACGTGTGCAAAATTCTCTTGGGCCACAAATGAGCTATTTGTCATCAGTGATGGCATATATTTTGTGAGAGCAATCCCAGTGGCGTAACGTTCTGCTCTCCATGTGGCTGTGTGAAGCCAGAACTGTTGGGGTGTGTTGGGACAGTGTAAGAGGAGGAAAGTTGCAGTGAGAAAGATGCTGCATGCTGAGTGCTGCAAGCCATGGGAAGAGCAAAACCAAGGCCCAAACCAACTATAGCCATTCTATGTAAGAGAAATGAGTGTATTAACAATTGCACGTGCAGGTCTTGTCCTTCATGTTGTGCTGGAGGCATGCATGAATTGCAGTTGCATCTGTGGATCTGAACTGAAATAGTGCTTCACCTCACTGCTCTGCTTTGTGATGGAACAGGGAAAGGACTGCAGGCAAGAGTGTCTGTTTGTGTGGGGCTGTCTGGGGCCTTCTGGCACCATGAGCACAGGTGGTGATCAGCTTCAGCGAGAAGAGGAAGTGAAGTTTTCTGGGGTGCCATATGTAAATTGCTTTATAGGTAATAGTTACTTTAAAAAAAAAAGTGCACCTGTATTTGCTGTCTTAATGCATGTTGGTTGTGGCATCAGGCTGGCTGGTTGGTGCTCCCTTCCACCTTGTTGGTGAAAAAAGCTGCTGGAAGGAGGGGAAGGAAGAGGAGCCTGTAGATAAAGGATACCAGATAGTGTCTTAAAGGTAGGTAACTTTTATGGCATAATATTGAAGTTACCCTGTTATAAATTGTTCTTTATGAATTTTGGCTGAATATTGGAATTTCTTGCTGTTGAGTCAGCAGTGGGTGAAGACCCGTCCCTAGCCATTTTGACCAAAAGGTTTTGCAATAGGTGTTTTGAAAAGAAGAGAGGGAGTTCATAAGCTCATTTGACAGAATCCTGGTTGATCCACTGCATGCATTTCTCCAAGAAATGGCAAAGTTACACTGAGGTTTTACGCAAGGTCTGTCGCTGTCTGCTGTGACACTCTTCATCCCTTCAATAAAGGAAGGAAGCTTGGCTTAATGAACACTGACATTGACCCTTTCAACATTTCTAGTTAAACAGGTTGTGGAATATAAGGTCGAGAAGATAAAAATAACGCTGCTTGCTTGTGACAGACTTGTATCTTCCAGCCTTTGTGCTCAGCCTTACTGTTGCCACCCCACAGATGTGCACAGAAACCTATTTATGTTTTGAGGAGTTAATGGTCTGTGGAACGAACTAAAGCAAATCAGCCGTGACTTTTCTGTGAGCTAATGAAAGTGTTCCTAAGAGACCAAAAAATTTCAAAATGAGCAGGTTTTTAGGGATGTTGTGAAAAAAAAGCTAGCCATTTTTTGACTATAAAAGGCAAAACAAGCTCCAGTTGAGGTTGAGATTGCATGAAAAAATTGCCGAGATGCCATGGAAGTCTCATCAGTGAGATATGCAGGTAGATACGTGTTCTTGGAAGATGCTATCTGCTGTATGGTTCTGCCAGCCTTCTGGCTGCCTGCAGCAGCAACACGGCCTGGCAGAGCTAGTTCCCACACAGCCCCATGGTGGGCACTGCTGGAGCTGGCGTGCAGCTTCCTGCTGGCTGAAACAGAGACTTGGGATAATAAAAACATAAGTCACTCGAGCAGCCTGGCATAAGCTGTGGTTGTTCTTAGTTCGTTCAGTCTGACGTTTAGCTTGTAACTTTTGGCAAATCGCATAACTGCTCTGTGCTTTGGTTTCCTCGTCTGTAAAATGAGGAGTAATAAAGCTTATCTTTAGTGCAGACATGCTTAGTAAATTAATTCATGTTTGTAAAGTGTTCTGCAATAATTTGATTTTAATAAAATGGTATTCTGCCGTTACAAAATGAACCTCTGCAGGAATTTGCAACAAATTATCTGCTGTGGAGAGGGAGCTTTATCAGAAGATCAGTTTAAGACGAGATATCTCTTAAAATCTGTTGTGGAATCTGATAATTTAGGATTTGTTTGGCAGAGCAGATGCTTCCAGATGCTCAATTAGGAGAAATGAAGAGGCAGTGGAGACGGTAATAAGAAATTCTGCCTAATCAGGATAATGAATCTTCATTATCTGGGGAGCTCTAGTGTTCTTTGAGGCAAGCCAATCCTAACAGACCATCCGGCCCTCCCCAAACCCAGGACCACCTTGTATCATGGAAGGTTCCTGGGTGTGCATCTGATTCATTGGTGCATGTTACTGGTACTGATGTTACTAACTGTACATCTGGAGTTGAGTTTTAGAACCACGGAAAATAAGCTAGTTCTGTGTTCTGAAGAGATAATGGTTTGTGGAATGGACTAAAGCAAACCAACTGTGACTTTCCTATGAGCTAATGAAATAATTTCCAAGAGACCACGGAGTTGTAGAGAGTGGTTGTTTTATTTACCAGCCCTCTGTAGGAATCCCTGTTGGCTGCGCCATTTCTCAACAACGAAAAAGAAAGTTAGAATGCTGGTGGCCACGGTCCCTGAGCAGCAGCATGGGCAAACAGCAGATGCATGCAGCAACTGGAGGAGAAGATGAAAGAGCTTTCCTTTCAACCACACTTGCGTCAGCCAAATCACAACCAGCTGGTTTATTGCACTGGATGTTTCTGCTGAGCCATCAGAAATCTCACACACGCTCCCTGCCTCACACACATGCACATATGGAACCATACTGAAGGCTGGTTTGATTGGTGAGCATTCACATCCTGCCTGTGTTCAGCCACTGGCTTAGTCTCGAGGTGATGTAGACCTGTACTACCTGGGGGAGGACTGAAACTGGGGGAGGAATGGGAGAAACTGTGACTCAGGAAAATCAGTTCTTGTAGTCCCAGCGTGCAGCAATGAATGCGTGGGCTGCTATCCTTGTGGCACTGAGTCTTGTTTCCTGGGACTGTGTTTCTTTGGTCACCAGAGCAGCCTTTGTGACCTTCTTACTTTTTCCCCACCTGGAGCAGTGGGTATGTGTGGAGGCACAGCTCAGCAGCAGTCGCTGTACTTTGTTCCTTGAACTCAAAGGCCAAATAACCATGCAGAGATGGCCTTGTCCTCAAAGATGAATCTCAGCTGGCTGAGTTTTTCAGACTAAGCCCGTGTGCCATTAGAATTTGGACTGCAAAGACAAGTCTTAGGAGCATCAAGGAAATGCCTGTTTTATGACTAATAAAATGTAATGAAGCTGCACAAACATCCAGTGTATGCAAAAAAAAAACAAACAAAAAACAAAAAACCCCAACCAAACATTTGGTGCTGTTTTGGACAAAGGCAGGGAATCAGTTGTCCTGCAGCCTCAATTAAACTGCTGATTTTTGTCAGATATTTCCAGTTTCACAGAATCCCATGTTCTAACTTTTGATATGGCAAAACTAATTTAAAAAGAAATGGCCAACTAGATTGTAACTCAGACATATCTGCGTAGAGAATCCATCCAGCACCTACTGAGCTACTGTCCGACTATACAATTTCCCCACGGCACTCACCACTATTGCTTTATGTGACTCCCAATGATTTGTATACAGACTCTAGCCCTAAGGAAACAGAGCAATATTTATCTGGCTTTATTTATTCCCATAAGTAGTTTGGGAGACAAATCTCTTCTGAGTCAGCGTGCGCATGTTGCAGAATTGGATGAGGCTGGCTGCTCTTGCCCTCTTTTACAGCTGCAGGAGATGTATCTAAGAGATCAAAGTGCATCAGATTCCATTATTTCAGTATCTACAGGACAGTATAATGCATGACTGCTCTGGGACGATGCCTCTGTCTGGCTTATTCATCATTGTAATTAAACCCAGATACAGAGTTTGTTCTGTGCTGAACATTAATCGCAGTGCTTTATGAACACAGTTGTTGAAATTGTAATTCAGACACGGTATAACATTGCAGTATAGGTGAAGACCAATATTTATTTTGCCTGAATAAATTCCTTCCATTTGAATTTCAGAGAGAGAGCAGTGATTGCTCCCAGGTTTTGAAGAAACAACTGTAAGAATTGCTGGACTACAGACCTTCCAAACTGCTAAACTGGTTCGTTCTGTGATGTTGCCTAACAGAAAGCAGTTAACTGCTGTATTCGGTGGAAACTTCATAAAAGACTGACTGGCAAACAAATGCTGTAAATTCAAATTTAGTAGAGACAAAAATTAACATCTTAACACTTGCAGACTTTATTTTTTGCTTGTTAACAGTGCTTGCTGTTGCTCGTTTCTGTTGCTTTGGAATTTCTCTTGGTTGTGTTCTGTTCAGGTATTATGATTTGTATTGCAGTTGCATCCATCTGTCTTCAGTTTAGCTGATGAGATATGACTAAGTCATTGCTTTTAGTGTCTGCTTCATGAAGCTCTGTGACACTGTCTTTATTTTAGGACCTTACAGTGGCTGTGGATTGTGGTGTGGAGGGTGACATTCTTGGAAGTATGTTGTCTGTGGAAGGAAACAACGCAACTTTTAAATCTGAAGCAAAAATGCTTAATTAACTGTATGAATTCATTTTTAGGTTAATGGCCTTTACCTCTTACACCCAGGGCCTGCAGCTCCGCCCTGACTGCAGGTAGTGCTGTGAGAATGAATCCCTTGGAACAGATTCATATGGTAACTCATGTGGAGCTCTGCTATTTATAGAATTCTCCCAGCCAGTCATCAGCAAGGACCGAAACCGAGGTGCAGAAAAAGATGTTTTCATTATGTCTGCGTTTAGACAAACTGTCTGGAATTTGTAAGCATTCAGGTTGTGTTTGCTTGCGTTACTGTGCAGCTAACCTACGGAAAATGTTTGCTGAAGAGCGCCATTCCTTTTGTATATAGTGGCTTTATTGATTTCCAGGAGGTGGGGGTTGGCACTGTAGTAAATGTATAATTAGTTTTATTCCGCAAAATTGTTCTGTAGGATCTTTTAGGAAAGAAAAAAATAGTATCCACTTGCATGCAAATACAATTTCATGCTCCAAGTGATCTTGGCTTTCCTCTATAAACAGTAATCTTTCCTTTGTTTGTAGAGTAGCTTGCTATTCCTCCCTCCCAGCAGAAGCAAGGCGACCCTGGTTTGGTGCTTCCTGGGGAAGAGCTCACCTCACCCTATGTGTAGCTTCTCCTGAAGTCTCTTGATGTGGCTGAAGTTGTCACCTAGTTGGATCTGGTGAACTGGGGAGAACAGAGCTGTAGTTCTATGCCGAGGCAGGAAGTTGGGGCATGTTATCTTTCCTTTCATTTTGGTCTGTGAAATACAGCTTATGGGTGCATTGCTGTCCAGAATATGCTGTAGTGAAGGTAGGGAGGGCTTTCAGACTGCCAGCTGTAGTAGTTTGCTGTCTCTTTCAGCTCTGTGTTATCTTAGTGTGCTGCGGATGAATAATGACTAATTCACTCTTCATTAAAACGAGGGTTGGATCAAGTGTGTATGCTGGCAAGAGTTCTGCAGTGGACTCAGAGTGTGTGGGGCTCGGTGCCTGCTTCTCCACTGCCCTTCTTCTTGGAGATTCCTCTACGTACTTGGGCTGCAGCTGCGGTAGTTTTATATAAGAAGTGAAAACTGGGAAAGTGGTAGTAACAGCCGTGTAACACGTGCTACCAAACAGGTTGTTGGTGTTGAGGGATCAGACAAATGCTTCCATTTCAGAATAACTAGTCAAGCAGCCAGAGAACTGCAGGCAGAAGGGAATTCACCCATCCTTTTGTCAGGATAAGACATTTTCTTAGTATAGAGGAGTTAGTCTGATTCAGTGTGTCAATATCTGGAGCTGTTTGGGCTTCTGCAGTGTTTCTAAGGACAGAGGGGTACTTCTGTGGCTCTTGGGAAAGTGCTGCTGATGAAACCGAATGCTCCTGTCCTGGGGCCTTAGCTACACCAGGAGCAGATGCCAATTGAAACCATCCGTGCCCCTGTGTTAGTGCGCTACACGTTGTGCATGTGGGGGAAATGAGAATCTGTGTTCATTTAACTTGATTTAATACAGGATTCTGTTCCACAACTTAAAAATAACGTCTTTGACAGGCTGCACTGGGGAGCAGATGCAGCTGAGGCCAAGGAAAAGACTTGGAGGCTATCTCCTATACTCAGGATACCACAGGTTGAAACCAAGCTAAAATACACATTGCCTTGTGAACCTCTTCGTGTGCTGCCACGATTCTGACACCAAGAAGCCTGACCTCGCTATTTGCTGATGCCAGAATGGCTAGTTTTGCTTTTCCCCCATTTTCCATTTGCAGCCGTGCACTCCACGCTCTTTGTGGTGGCTTTGGTGCTTATCTGATCCCTCCGTGCGTCAGCTCACACCATTAAAGCATCCAAAACAGGTTCGCTCTCTTACTTTCTTCCTGTCAGCTTAGTGAACCGAACTGACTTCCTGTAGGAGATTGGATTTATCTGTACTCTGTGCAATCCATATATTCAATTTTTCTTTCTGACATCTCTGGAAAGGTCTGAAGGTGCCAGCTATTAGATGTGTGCTGTTTCCACAAAGTGTTACAGCATTTTTGGCTTCTCCATAGTGCAATTAAGAATGTGCTTGGACTTAACTGCATCCTGGAGTATGCATAGGGTGAAGGCTTGCTGCTGGTTTGGAAAGTGAGTGCACTGGGAATGGTCTGAATGTGAAGTGCAGCCTCAGTTTGCCATTTGTAATGATAGAGGGGCAGTGATTACTGTGAAGGAGTTAAGCTACTTCAGGACAAATGTCCGATGTAGGCAAAGCCTTGATTCTGTTTTTCTTAATTGTGATTTCCTGTTTAAAAACAAAACAAAAAACCCAACCCACTTAATAAAAAATATTCATCTACCATGACTGCTAAAGTTTAGGTGCTTTCCTGTCCTTTTTTTTTTTTTTTTTTTTAAGCAACTTTGCTGAAGTTACCCAGCAGTTATGGGCATGTTTTAAGTACAGGAATCAGTGAGGACTTTCACAGCCTGCCCTTGCTGTGCAGCAAGCTGCTCTCCCATGGGACACGAATGATTACAGTAACATCATTCATGTGCATTGCGGGGTGCTGCAGTGCCTCCTTCCACACACAAGCCTTCCAGTTATTACTGTGTGGATTGTTTCCAAAGTCTGAATATAACTTGGCAAGCTTTGTCTGTACTGTTAAGAGTTTGATTACCTTTGTGTGTGTGTATGTGAGGACTGCCGGGGTATGTGGCTTCTAATGCAACAAGCTCCCTGTTGTCTAAAATGTTTAGAATTAAGACATTATATAATTATACCAAGGTAGAAGCTAATGTAGCCACATCAGTTTGTTGAATCCTAGAGCTAAGTCAGGCCAAGAGCAATTTTTGGCTTGACCTGCAGGAAAGGCCCCCAAGCCACAGCCAGCCTTCCCCAGCTGCAAGCACCACCTTGCAGAGCTATGAGTTGTCTTTCAGTGGAACCCACTGCTGCTTTCCTTGCTTTCTTTTATAAAATATGCTGGCCAGCTTTCAGTTTGAATACAGTAATACATTCTGTCCAGCTGAAATGCAACTATTTACATTAGACCAATAGTTATCACCCTGTCTCTTAGAAAGACTTAAGTAATGCACCAAACCAAAGTAAGATAGCTATATGTATTATATATATATATTTTAAATCCTAGAAGTAGAATGCTTACTGTGTTGCAGCAGCAAGGTGCCTGCGTGTCAGCGTGGAGCATAATAATAAATAATAATGTGTATTTGTTCACTTGTGTCATGGGCCAAGTTCTCCCCAGGCAGCTGCTGGTGCAGTGCAAGCAGCAAAGCAGGTCTGTAAAGCTGGAGGTTGCCACGTGTGGTAGGACTTCAGTGACTGTACTGCCAGAAGGATGGGCTTCCCACAGGTCTGTTCTCGGCCCCACCTTTCTCCTGCCTCTACCTGCAAAGTGTCCTGCAGGGTCTGAGCAAAAACCTTGGTGCTTCTGCTGCAGGTGGTTTCCACTTTTGGGCTATCAGGAAGCCAGCAGGGATGAGACCAGGTCTGTTGCTGTTTTATGTCCTGCCCTGTCCTTGGGAGAAGGGGAGGAAGAAGAGCTCGTGTGCTCTTGAGCTCCAGCTGTGTGCTGAACATGAGCCTACCCAACCTGCGTAAGCTTTGTAGCTGGGTTGGGTGCAGTAAGAAATGTCAGAGCACAGTGGTGAACCGAAGGTAGCAGTGGCTGTGGAACAGGCTAATTCAGTGGGCACTGGAACACACTCTATAACCAGATCAGAAAACCAAAGGCATTTCTCAGCAGTTGTCTTGATTGCCAGAACTAGTAGCACAGAATGATTTTATTAAAAAACTGCTCATTCTGGAAGCTTTTCTTTTGTTAGCATCTTAAACGTCCAGGTAGAATTGCTCCTGACAGTGTCTGCAGGCATTTATTATCACTTCAACAAAATGAGGCTCAGATTTAATAAGCACCACCTTCTCTATTTTGTTTAGATTGCATCGGGTTAGATACAAGCATTGCTGTTAGTCATTAGACTACATCATAGCTTATATTAACTTGGATAGCAGACCTTTTTGGTCTGAATTCTTGTCTTCTGGGATACCTCCTTTCCTACAGGCATTAGAATTAGAATTTGCATATTAGTAAGTATGAATAGCTCTGTGTGTGATCAGTGAAGTTATTTTCTGCAATATGCATGTTATATGTGCTGTAGGATGTTATTTTATGGATTTTATGTTGTACGTGTTATTCTATGCAATGCTTACAAGAAGCTGGTCAAGTTCTGCCCTTACCTCTCCTAAGGAGAGTCTCTTATCAGCAGGGAGCTAAAGCTCAAGAAGCTATTTCACATCTAGATATTTACGGCCAACTTGCACTTGTTATTCTTGTACCCAGTAGATCTTGTTTTTCCTTTCCCAATGTTTACCCTCCTGATTTATTTAGAGATCAATCTTAAATACCTTTCAGCCTTTGTTTTTCTAGGCTAAAGCTTCTATTTTTATTTTGCTTGTCAGTGGGCATAATATTCAAGAAACTCAGTTTTCCTAAAAAACTGAATCTTGTCTGATCCATGGTCACTGAAACTTAAAAAAGAATAGAAACCAGGCATGTTTTAAGTGATGGAGGAATCATTGCCTGATTGCTCAGCGTCTTGCAGTGAATTTTGACTGATAGTGGAAGTAATAGAAACGTTCAGGTAAAACTTGCAGAACGTGCAGCTCAGGGATCCACAAGGCAATCCACCTCTGCTCTTTCTCATAGCTGTGACCTTCTCTCACTTGAGTAAACTGGGTTATACTGTTCTGGACCTGACCAGGAGCACAGCACTGTGTGAACCCCTACTGACAAAGCCAGGACCAGACCTGTGTGGTATTTCAAGGCTAATTTCTGTGCAAAGCCTCACCTGAGCAGTGATAGTTTCTTTAAGCAAATATACCAGTCTGAAAGTGCCACATAGGCAATTCCTGTATGGCTTTCAGCAGATCTCATTTGAAGCCATCAGGCTCCTTCCTACCAGAGCACACAGGTCCAGCTGTGCCAAGCTCTTTTCTGCCCCCAGGTCAGTTCTGGAGCTGCCCGCTTCCCAGGTGACCATTTTGTTTCTTCTGCTGCTGCCTGATGCAAAGCAAGTGGAAGAACAGAAGCTGCAGTGACTTTGTGTCTTTACTGCAGTGGAAATTTGCCTGTAGGAAAGGAGGTATCCCAGAAGACAAGAATTCAGACTGACTTTATTACCTTGCCTATTAGCTGAGGGATGACTTGGGAAATCTGTGATGTCCCCAGGGAAGCAGTCCACCTAGGTTACTTTATGATGCAACTGTCCTCTCTCCAAGAGATGCTTTTAGGATAGGTGTCCTTTTGGAAGCTATCCAGTAAGCTGAGAACAAAGTTGCTACTGAAATTGGTACCTATCTTTTTGTTACTGTATTTAAATCCACAAGAACAAATACAGCAACAGCTTTCTTCCTCCTTGGTGTCAGTGCACCCAGCCCGGTGGGATGGAGGAGTGCTCAGACAGACACACTCCTCTAGTAAGGTTCCAGCTTTGCTGGGGTTTGTTGGAACAGCTCGTAATTAAATCAGCCGTGGTCTCCCAAGTTCTGTGGTAATGCTGAAAAGGGATTTGTGGTTGCAAATACTTCATGAAAGCTCTGCTGACAGAGTACAGCCTAGCAAATAAGCTTAAATAACGTAGAAAGATAACTAAAATATTTCTGCAGTAACTGAGCAGCAGTGTTTCTGCTCCTACAGTTGGAATCCCAGCAAAAAGTTTCCCATCTGTTCTTTTTTTTTTTTCTTTTCTCCTTCTCTTTAAGGCTCTCTAGCTATTACCACTTACCTGTAGCCACACTGTAATGACTCCTGAGTAACAAGGTGTATGCTAGGCCAAATGCCATGAATTAGAGAACTCCCAAGGCTTTCTGGATTGCTGTTTGGCTGTGGCTGTGTTGTTTCTTTGTTTTTGACATAACAAATGGAGTACCTCTGGTCTTACTGTCTGAAAGCTTTCCATCTGTAGCTCAGTGTTACTCCCTGTTGGTATTTCGACATGACTGGAGCTTGTTTGTGCCTGGCAACATTTCCCTTAGTGATCCAGTGGCTTGTAGCAGACATCCCAAACATTAGGGCAGGAGAATAAGATAAGTGGAAACATTTCCTTACATCTTCATAATACTTTGAAGGAGTGTTGGTGGCATAATGTCCCATGCTGTGTGTGTCCACACCAAAAACACTGAGTGCATCACCTGCATGAGAGCTGTGCCTCAGCACGTGGCCGGGTGGGATTGCAGTGGGATTTCATTCTTAGCCCCAGCCCTGGGGTGGCTTTGTGTTTAGCACCAGCTTAGATGTTCTGGTGCACTTTCTGTCTCATGAAGAGCCCGTGGTAGCACAGGGATGAGCTCAGGCCGTGTTGGGTATTTCCAGTTTTGCAGCTGTTCACATGTGGGTATTTCAGGGTAAGATAGGCCTTTGTCTTCCTGCCCGGCAGCCCGTATTCAGCCAAATGACCTCTCTGTATTCAAAGCCTTCCTCTTACACAGCTTTCTGGCTCAGAAGGGCCTTTCAGCACACACCTCACTTGCACTGAAGCCCATGGCCTGCTGCCTGCACATCTCCCGGGGTCCTGTGGTGCCTTCCAATCGTGTTCATGTGAGCAAGCATGTCAGTGGGTCAAATGCAAGTGTTTGGGTGCAGGAGCTGCCTGCATCGAGCAGCACATCTCTGATTGCAGTGGTGGTGCAATGGCGTGTGGTGTGCCTAGTTCCATCAGTGTGCTGTTGCTGTAAGGCCTCCAGATTTCCTCCAGGTAGCTGGTCTTACTGTAAGTAAGGCTGTGGCTGCTTTCCGTGAAAGCATGTGTAAGCAGGGCAGCGGGCTGACTAAGAGCAGCCTGGACTGACAACAAGACACCATGGCCTCCAATCTTCAGCGGTGCTTTTTCTGTGTCAAACAAACATGGGTGAGATCTAAAGAAGAGCATGTAAAGAAATAACAGACTCAAAATGTTGCTTAGAGAAGAGGTTGCCTGTATGGTTGCTGAAGGACATCGTAGCTTATTCATTTGTGCAATAGAACGTACGCAGAGCAGCCTGGCTGCTCCAGTGACTGAAGGCATTTTGTATGCAACTGTAAGAAGGTGTGTTTTCTGGTGACAGGCTGGGGATGGCCCCGTGTTCATTGACTGCCTCTGTGCATTGCAGACTTGAAAATAAGTAGGAAAAATACGTTCTGGAAGTACTTTGCTTGTATAACTGAGTCCTGAGAGAGCTATTTATGATTTTTCTACCTGTTCTTGGCACAGGCGTTTTTTCTGTTAGAAGTGGTTTGACAGTTGGATGAGATCACGCTTGGATTTGTGCCCTGCAAGCTAAAAATGCAGAGTCACTGCTTGTGAGGACAAGACTGAGCTGGAAGAAAATAGAAACGTTGCCCTTGTGTTGGCTGCTAATACTGCATTGGGAAGGGGAGCAGCTTCATAAAGCTTTAAGACAGCTTAGTTTTTGTCCAGTCATTCCTTGCCTTTAGATGGTGTACTACTTTAAAATAACCCAAGCGAAGAAACAACAGATGTAGCAATAATCATTGATGCCTGAGACATTCCCCTCAGATTGATAAATGACAGCAGAGATGAGCTGATAGCCGGAAGCAGTGCCTCTGGCCATTCACTCCTGCTGCTTATTAACTCATAGCTGAAATAATTAATGTTATTATCAAATGGCACTAAACGAATAGCCAGATCGCCTTTTTTGTGTGTGTTCTTTCTCGCAGAAGTGTGACGTGGGAGTGCACTTGGGAGAGGTGACAGCCTCCTCACAGTGCGATGCTCCGGACTGCGCGTGGGCATCGCTGACGAAAATCCTTGGTATGCAGCAGTGGTGCTGGCAGTGCTGCCTGATCCAAACCCTTTGCGCTGCAGCTCAGAGTGCTGGAGAAGCAGCAGATGTGCCTTGCTGGCTGCCCAAGGCTGGGTAGGAGGGAGGTGGGTGATGGCAGGGTGATGATGGGGACACATCTCCAGGCTGGCGTGCTATGGTGACACAAGGGACAGCTGTTCAGGGAGGCTCCTATTGCACTGACCCCAGTGCATGGCAGGTGTGGTGTGTCCTTCACATATCTGTGGCTTTGCAACAAGCTGATGGAGAAACATGCTGGGGAAAGCCCTATGGTTAAGCTGTTGCCAAACCTAGCATGACTGTGTGCTATTATTGGCCTCGGAAGGCTGCTGGGTCCCTCTGCAAGTCCCTATTTGTGGCCTTGGCTCAGGTTTTGAGTCATATGCGTTGATCTCAGGGGCACACACTTTGTATTAGACTGAAACACTTTGTATTTCTAATGCTCTGTTGAAATTCAGATGCAATTAAGGCAATAAAAATGGCTGCAGATCTGAGTGTGCCATCAAACAGCCAAGGTGTGGCAGCTTCCTGCTTGAGCGAGCACTCGTAATTGAAGATGATTTTGTTAAAAATGTAATTAAAATATTTCAGATTGAGTACAAGGCTATGGTCAGGTGAAGTGTATTGCAGGTTCCTGAGTTTTGGAACAAACTCTGCTGTCATGGGTTGCCGTGCTGGCTGGCATGACTCAAAGCAGGTGCCACACACCAGTTGTGTCTCTGTGCTGTAGCAGAACCATTGGTTTGCTCTCCTCTTGCTGTAGGCTGTGGATGGTATCCCACCATCTTGGACTCAGTGCTGCGGGGCCTGATGGAAATGTCTTCCGCACTTCTGTTCTGCTTGCCTTGTCTGGAGAAGCCCTTGCTCCCAACCATTGCAGGTCAGTGCAGCTTGGCTGAAGTGCTCTTGACCTGCTCCCCTGGTCAGGGAATGTCTCTGGCAGGCTCTGCCAAAAGCATTCTCATGTGTTGCCCCTTTTTCTTACGTGGGGAGGTGGGAAACAGACTATTTATAAAAAGGCAAATTATCTGAGATAGCTGACGTTGATCTGTTTTCATTACCGGTGTTACCTCTTGCCATAGGCTAAAGTAACACCTCCCAGAAGACCATACTTGGGTGATATTGTTCCAGTTCTACCTGCTGTATCTGTGTCTGCCCTGCTTTAGGAGCTTGCTGTATGAGGACTTGGATCTGATGCTGTTTGTGGATATCCGTTAAAACTTGTTTTGGATGAGGCCATTAAGCTGCGTTCTGGGTGGCCCTGTGTGCCTTGGGAATATGGTTGCCATACCACTGAAAGGTAATGCCCAGATAACGCATGCCCTGATCATCTTACATCTTACAGATGAGATCACTCTTCACTTGACATCGCCAATCCTTTGATGTCGTGCCCACTATATACTTCTGAAGTCCATTCCTATTTTTGCATTGGAATGAGCGATATTTTCCTGCTCTGTGTTATTGTGTTGCTAATAGGCCAGACCAGCTCTTGTAATGCACACTGAAATATACATAGACATGTCTCAGATTTACACGTGGAAGCACAGCCTGTACATATTTATACTTCAGCTGTCCTCCCCTGATGGATTGCTCATGTCTTTGGTGCACGTGTATTTTCATGTTTGCTATTTTGGCCCTTTTCCGTTGCTATTCCTCTTAGCTAATTAGAACTGACTGCTGTTACTTTGCTGCCTTGTTCCTGGAGTATACTGAGAATGGCTGAGTTCTTAGAATCTCCTTCAAGCAGAGGTAACCAATTGCCAAAAGGTACATTTTAGCATTCTTGCTATTTCTTAAGTGTTCAGGGTCAATATTTTGGGATTGTCTGAAAGCCCTGAGAGGGGAGTGCTGGTTCCCAGCTTTTCCAGGCACTGCAGTGTCTGCAGTCAGTGATAAGTGTTTGCTTTTGAGGAGGTGGGTCAGAACAGTGCCTGCACTGCCGACGATGGGAGCCACTGTAAAGGAGATGGCAGGACTGGTATTTCAGAGGCAGCGCTGTGTTAGATCACCTTGGGTCACCCTCATCCCCACGTGCTTCTGGGAGGTGAGCAGGGGCTACTGGTGCTCGGCCTGGCCCACAGAAGCAGGTGTGTGAGCTTGGGGCTTTTGTCAGAGCCTCCCAGTGCTGCAGGCAGTGCATGGGACACGGCGTCTGGAGGCTGACAGGTGTGCTGGGACAGAGCCTCTGTGCTGTGCTGCACCCCGGCCTGGCATCAGGAGAGCATGCAGTGATCAGCCCTGCTGCTTTTAGCCTTGATCACTTTGGTTTACACTAGAAACAATTGCAATGATTGATGCCTTACCCTTTCCAGAACGTAAATAGGCGTCTGCAGGAAGTGCGAAGGATTCCTGTGGGTTAGTGTTCTGTCAGCCCCTCCCTCGCAGCTCTGCTGTGTTTCCCCCATCTTGTGCTTGAATGCAGCCTTCAAAGAAACCCTTAACTGGATTAGTTGTTTTCCAGCTTTTTGGCTAACCTTTATTTTTGCCTCCTGCTCACTGGCAGTGAGTGAGTGGGACACAGCAGGTTTGCTTTGGACCCTTCAGGCAGAGGCAGCCTCACCATGATCTTCAGCCTCTTCCCCTTGTTCTCTAGGACTCAGTTTCTCAGTTCTAGTTTTTTTCTGCCCAAAATGTCATTTGTTGTGAGATCTGCTCCTCGTTCTCCCAGCAGCCATCTTGCTCGAAGTGCTGTGTATATACAGTCATGCTGCTGTAACAGCCGCCTCTGCTTGCCAGGCCTGAGAGGGGCTTTCTGCAGAGATAACCACTTGGTGCGAGGAGGAGAGGATCTGTGCCAGCAGTGCAGATGTTGCTGTTTGCATATGGGTGAGGATGATCTGTGTACATGTGGTTCTGCTGGCACCAGCTGCAGCAGGGGCTGCTCCGTCCCCAGCTGGCTGCTCTGCTTCGTCATCCTTGGGGTGCAGCACTCTGCGTGCCCCTAAGTAATGTCTGGGGCAGCTCTCCTTCCTGGTTCTGCTCTCTGCCTCAGCTTGACAGAAATGTGTGGATCTCTGTAAACTATTTGTGGATATTTTCCCTCCACATATAAAAATAACCTTTTAAAATAAACAAGCCGGGAGCTATGGGGTGAGAACTCTGTTGTCTCCTGGGAACTGTGTGCTGGTGCCCCAAGTGGAGCTGTTGGAGGGCTCTGGCTGAAGGTGGGGGTTGTGTGCTCTGGGACTGACAGGAATGTGCAAGTACTGCTTTTCTGCAGAAATTCACCCCCTGAAATTTGATGGGATTGGTGGAGGGAGGAACAGGGGTGGCTAAATCCAGCAGGGAGCTGGTGACCAAAGACGTGCTTAGTGGGAATGCGCCCGGGGATGTGGCCCTGGAGCCAGAGGAGCCTGCTCTGCAGTCTGGCAATGTAAAAATTACCTGATTGTGTCAGGAGATTATGCTTCCAGGGATTAATTACTGCTTTTTAATTACTACTTTTCTCCTACCACTTCTTGATAACCTTCGGTGTTTCAGATGCTTTGGTGGGCAATGAGATCTCCAGCCAGCTGTCTCTGTGGCGCAGCAGGTGCCATCAGCAGGGCTGGACAGTGGCAGCCTATGGTCTTCTGCATTGACAGCACATGTAAGAAGTGTGAAACCACGTCCCTGGAGCAGCTCTTCTCTGTCTGGGAAGGCAGCGTGCATCCAGTTCACCCTGAGTCTGCTGGGCAAACCCGATCTTGATGGCTCTCATTGTGTGCGTGTGCCCAGCCCAGCTGTCAGTCCCTGCTGCCTCTTCCAAACGGGAGAGGTGAGATGGGAATTTTTCTTTAAAAAGAACTGTTTAGCCTAAGCACTCAGCTATTGCAGTTATTTATACTGCCTGGCTACCTGGAAGCAGGAATATAAAAGGTTGGGTAACGATTTCATTATGCGATGTTTTATGGCAACTGGTATTCAGCTTTATAAATGAACTGTTCTCTCCTGTACAGCAGAAAAAGGTTTTTATATTTGGCAGTCTGCTCATAATATTCTAAGGATTATTAAAGTAAGCTGTAGTTGCAGTATAATGCACATTATAATGGCAAGTGGTTTTACAGTAATATGTCTTGGGGGAGGATATTATTTCAGAACGGGTATTAACATACGGATGGAGCTCGAGTCTTTTCATCCCGGTCAGAATGGCATTTCCAGAAAAGACCTCTGGACCATTATCCCAGTTAGTTCCTTATGAGCAATAAAGTAGCGAGAGGAGAACATTTCATACAATTCAGTGGGGATTTTGCAAGAAGCAGAAAAAGCGAGATCTTTTTTCTCACCTCCTGACTTCAGAGCTGTGAGCTGAAGTTGTCTCTGTCAGGGTTCCTTGGGGGTGGGAAGCTGGAAGGCTGAAGCTGTGTGTGATGGCGGTGCTGTAAGGGCAGCGGGGAGGCAGGTGTGGCCTCAGTGCAGCTGGATGTGAACCACCCTGCAGCCCCAGACAGTGCAGTGCAGGACAGACAGGGCTGCGTTGGAGGGGCTGCAGAAGGGAGCTGTGGGAACGACTGGGCTGTTCAGTTTGAACAGTTTATTTGTATTAACTGAGTAGGCAGCGACCACAAGGAGTGTAAGTGCTGTGCTGCTGGTATTTGAAGTCTGTTAGGAAAAAAAAAAGAGAGAAAGACAAAAAAGCAGAAGACATGTTGGGATAAACATAGGTAGGGGGAATTTTGTCTCTTCTGTTGGACTGAATGCACACAGATGTGCTGGTGATGTTTAGGTGCAAATCAGCACCGAGAGCGTTGGTCAGAGGAGAAAAAGAACCAGATAGAATCAAAAAAGAATTGGGTAGGATCAGAACCCCAGCATGGAGGTCAGGGGTGGAAGGTGGGGGCTGAAGGCAGCAGTGAGGGTTGAGTTCTGGAGCTGCTGGATGTCAGAATTGTTCGTCTCACCTCTGACCTTCTCAAAAGGATAATCTGTGCATGCTGGTGCAATTATTAAAAGCAACAAACAAACAAAAGCCCTGATAACATACTGCTGATATGCAGCGTGCAGGGATCTTAAAATAATCTTTATCCAGGGATTAAGAGTTTCTGATCTACCACTGACCTGCTTTCAGAGAATTACAAATTCATTACACTTGCAGGAACAAGATGGAAATGCGGTAAAACAAAATAGCAGCAGTTTTACAGCAGCATAAGTAACCAGGGTAAGTTGCATTGATGAGAAAACCTCCAACAAAAAGACTTTTTTCTAGACAGAACCCCAAGCGTGCCTGGGAATCCATGTGCAGAAACCGTGTCTGGGCTTCCAGCAATGTGTGAAAATGTTTATTTTACACTAGAAGTAAAAAATGCTGACCTCTGGGTGCCCTGTGTATTTTCCCCCTTTCTTCCCTCAGTGGAGGAGAATTGAGGATGACATGAAGACACGAACCCCACTGTACAGCTGGAGTCTGAATTGGTGCTGTTCCTGCAGGGCTGGCAATAGGAATGCAGGACGTGTGTGTGCAGAGCCAGGGAGAGCCGTGCTGCTCCTGTGCTGTGCTGGGCCATGCAGGGACTGCAGCACCGCTCCTGTGTTCCAGGGGAAGGAAGGATAACTGATGAAAGCAAACTGAGTGCCAGTGAGCAGTTTTTGTTTTGCTGGCTGACACTAATATGGGAGTTTGATTGTTTGGTTTGCCTGTATGCATATATATGTATATATATATATATATGTATATATATATATATATATGTGTGTGTGTGTGTAAAAATTTGTATGGAAGAATAGTTAGCATGAAATTTCATCTTAGTTTGAAACGCCTGGCATCTTTATCCAATGATAAAGAACATAGACTTTGGCTACAAATTCAGTATTTTGTAATTCCAGTTGCAGAAATATTTTCCATGGTAGATAAAAGTGAGCCAGAAGAGCAATAAATCCATGCTCATCTTTGGAGTATAGCAATAATTAGATGGATAACCTGATCTTTTTTTAATGTATGTATATACAAGTACTGTTGGAGTGCAGCCTCAGGTCCCCAGAACCACCCTGCAGGATGCGGGGCCTTGTGGTGTCTGGGCTGATGGACCCAGAGATGTGCAGAGGGGCTGTGAGCCCATAGGGATTCTGTGCTTCTACTGTGGAGTGGGTGGCTCTGGGATGGTCACTGTGGATGCTCCCCAAGGTCTGACCCCTGCACTGTGCGTGGCCGTGTTCTTCCATTTCACTGGCATGGTTCCACACAGCGGGCTCTGGCTCGGGCTGGGCAGGCTTTTAATAGCAATTGGAGGAGAGATTAAAGTGCCATCAGACAGCGTGTCAGGGATCGGGGAATGGAACAGCCACTCGTTTTTATTTACAGTAACACGATTTATGTGTTGTCACAGCAGCCTGGCAGCCATTGCCCCCTGGTTTTTCATGTTCCTGTGCAGAGAGGCAGCACCGTTCTGAGCCACTGCAACATCTGATGTGGCCAGCACAGCGTCCCGTGTCCCCTGCCCTAATGGGGGCCATGGCACGGGGCCATGGATCTGTTCTGAGAGGGAGCTGAGACAGGGGCTGGGAGCTGCCATGTTGGGATGGCACTGTGCTGTGGAGTGTGGAGGGGATGAAGACACTGCTGGCCCTAAAATAAGAGGGAGTTCTCAGGGGAATGGCCTCGGAGGGTTGGTAGGAGCAGGTGCTGGTATGCAGCTGGAAAAGGGGAGAGACTTTTTGGCCTTGTTTGGCCTTCAGTGTGCAAGGTTGTGCTTACTGTCCCAAACCCACCTGAAGCTGTCAGCTTGGGGCTTGTGACTGAAGGATCGTCTCAAGAGCTGTCCAAAATGCAAAGGGCTCAGTTTGCAGCAGGATCTCATTTAGCTGTAGTTTCTTACGCAGTGATGCTGTGCTCAGATGGGTTGTTGTGCTGGTGGAGCTGTTCACTGGCAGTTCCACGTCATGCTACTTCAGACATTTTGAGTTCCTCGATCTTTTTTCTTCCTCCAGTATCTGCGTTTCTTTATGTTTCTGTAACCCCTTGCTGTCAGGACTTTACCAAGGGAGCTGTATTGCTGTATTAAACACCTGCACCCTGCCCTGGCCCTGCTTCTGAGAACCAAGTAGCATTCCTTTCTCTGTGAGAAATGGAGGAGCACTCACTTTTGTCTCCCCCCCCCCCCCCCCAGCTAGTGTAATCCACAGAAGTACAGCAAAGCCATGAAAACATAAAGTCACGGGCAGCTTGTGGTGCTTGCAACATCAGAACAGGACAGGGCCCTGCCCTGGCTGATGCATGCAGCTCAGAGGTGCGGTGTTAGGGAGGGGAGTGATGCTTTATCTCCCTGGCATGCAGGTCAGAGCCACACCATGGGTGCTGCTGTATGACGGGTCACCCTCAGCTGCTGGCTGCCCCTATCCCAGCAGCGCACAGGTCACAGGAACCATTCAAAGACAGCTGCATTGGAAGGGAACTGTGACTTTGTGAAACAGAGCCTGAGCCCTGAGGAAATTAACCAAACTTACTGAACACCAGCAGTGTGTCCTGAAGCAGGGCTGTGGTGTCACTCACAAACCCATCTCGTACATAATTTCAGCCACGAATTTGCAAAGGAGGAGTGGGAAATCACTGAAACATTTGTAGGACTGAGAGCGGAAAAGTTAAATACGCTGCCTGTGTTGTGCTAGGAAACACTAGGAAAGCCTTTTCAAAAAAAAAACATTAACTGAAATATTTTAATTTTAGGAGCAAGTCCCTGTTCCTGTGTATCACCCAACCCCCAGCCAGACCCGGCTGGCAACACAGCTGACAGAGGAAGAGCAAATCCGAATAGCGCAGAGGATAGGCCTTATCCAGCACCTACCGAAGGGAGTCTATGATCCTGGAAGAGATGGCTCCGAGAAGAAGATCAGAGAGTAAGTTCCACTGACTTCACAGAGCTGCTGTGGGTGTCCACTGGTCTGTGCTACATCCCATGGCAAACCTCATCTGGTCCTTCTGTTTGCCTTACTTTCAGGAAGTGTAATTTGACGCAGCTTTCTTCCACGCAGAAGCCTCTTTGTTCTATCCTTTGTTTTTCTGCTACAAACAAAATGTATTTTCCCCTCATATGTGTAACTTATGCCCTTTTATTTTCTTCTTCCCTTTATGGGAAAATAACTCCATGCTGCTGCTTTCTCAACTTCATGACTCCCATCTCCTGTTTCTAGTTCTGTGCAGGATGCTGAGCTGCCCCAGCCCTGGCTGCAGGCTTCCTGCTAATGCTGCAGTCAGGGGCTTGTAGTATGAAGAAAACACCAAGAAATCCAGTGCTGGGTGGAGCCAGCACTGATGTAACAGAGAAATCTTGCCATATCTGTCAATAATAACAGAAGTTTGTTTGAGACGGTCGTATCTGATAGATATTGCATTGCTTTTCATTTCCAGTGCTGCCATCACCGTAACTATTTCTTGTTTCCCCAGATGTGTCATTTGTATGATGGACTTTGTGTATGGGGACCCTATTCGATTTCTGCCATGCATGCACATCTACCACCTGGACTGTATAGATGACTGGTTGATGAGATCCTTTACCTGTCCATCCTGCATGGAGCCAGTGGATGCAGCACTGCTTTCATCATACGAGACTAACTGAGCCAGGGTTTCTCCGTGAACCTCCAAGGAGACCATCCACTTCAATGGGTTTGATCCTTTTGTCATTCAGCCCAAAGAGCCAGAAATTAGGAATTAAGGTCATGCACAAAATATACATTTCCTAATGAATAAAAAATACTCCTGAATGGCTGCAAATATTGGGAAAAAAAAGCATAGTATTTTAGAGAATATAGAAAAAGTAGGTTGTTATTTTTAATGTAAAGCCTTGACCCACCATTGTCTTTAATGTTTGTTCTTACACCCATATATAGGAATTGTAAAGTGTTACAGCAACTGTAAATGTTTAAACTGCGTGTATCCAATTTTATTAGCAGTAAGATAAGAGTATTTTTTTTTTCCTAAATAAAGTAACTTTTTTTTTTTCTGATTCTTTTCACGAGTCCTGGCATTTGGGTCAAGGCTTTATTAAAATCTACATTTTATAACACTGGCACAAAGAAATAGTTTTAAGCTTGTTTGCACAGTTCTTTTTTTTTTCTTTTTTTTTTTTCTCCCTCCATTGGAGATGGAATTCATTGCCTTAGGTCTTTTTAATAGTGTATTGTTATTGTTGGGCTGGCTCTATGCTTGAAAACCAGTTTATTTATAACCTGTTACAAGTGCTATATTTTGTTTGCAGTTAGGAATATGCAGACTTCGAAGTGATCTCCTAGCTTGTAAGCAAACTGAGATGCATTACCCCTTTTCTGCAAGTGATGTTGAATATGAAGATGCAGAACAGGTCCTGCAACTGAAATTATGGTGTCATGGATTTTAGAACTCATTTCGGTTTGGACAAAACAAATCCTTACATTTGGATGTCTACCTGAACTTGATCAAGATAAAAGTGGACCAGGAGGATGATAAACAGTGAAGCTACCACAATTGGAAAAAAAAAATTAGAATATAGTGTTAGAAGCAATCACTTATTCTTCCTTTTTTCTCCCTAAAAAATGGTTGTCTTGAATTGCAGCAAATGGATACTGCATCTCTTGTTCTTGTAGTTCTTAGGTTTCAGAAGTTAAGAATAAACATACTGTATCTCAGTCTCCTGTATTACATGTATCTGTTAAGCCCTGCTGCTGACACGGCAGTCCACCAAAAAGAAATCTTATCAAGCAGAGAAAAAATATTTTGTTCTGCGCATAAACGCAGCGTTTATATGGATGCAGATTGTCATAGCAGCAGTGAAGGGGGAGAATAGTACTGCTGTAGCCAGTGACACCATTAGCTCATTTCTGCAGCAAAATGATGTGCTTACTACAAGGTGGTCTTGCAAGGTTGTAGCTGTAAAGAACTTTTATCCACTTAGCATGTTTGGTTTTTTTCTTTTTTCTTTCTTAATGTACCCTGCAGTGACTTGTATGCATTGAATGCAGCGCTGATACATTGAGAAGTCTCAGTCTTGCAAAATGAGATGCAATCTCACGTTAACCACAACAAATCAGGGAATGTTCTTGATTGTTTTTCACGTGCAGTTTGAGTAATTGTTCTATCAATTTGTGCTTAAAGTCCCAAGTACTTTGACCTTGTCTACCGACCAGCTACAACTGTGCATGGCATGGATACTTTTTGGAGGGTTAGTCAGCAAAACGTAGAACCAACATGTTGACTTATTTATTATTCCTGTAGCTGGTAGCAACCTGCTCTCTTATTGAAGAATTCCAAGTTGCAGTTGGAAGCAAAGCAGTCTACAGTCCTACATTCACTCAAATTCCACAGATTTGCCTGGACACAGTTTTGTGCTTAACTCATACGTACCTACTTACTCGGAGCAAAATGGAGCAGACAGACCTGAAGTTGTGCAATATTTTTCAGTGCAAAATAGTTGTTCCTTTTCATCATTCCATGTGTGTTCCTTTGTGTCCTCTTTTGGCTGGTTGGGGGTGTTTGTTCTTCATTTGGGGGGGGTTAGTTCTTTTTTTTTTCTCTCTTTTTTTTTTTTTAACATAAAACAATGTCCACATTAAGTATTAGTTATTTTATCTTGTTAAAACTGGCAAATGAACAATTTTAAAAAGCAGCATTGTCATGTTGGTATTAGTCTTTATTTATTACAAGCCTCGTTAAGGAAGACTTGAAAGAAATACGGAGTGAGTGGTACTGAGATGAATGCGTTTCTCAGCACTTTGTATAGGTAAAGCTTCCCACTGCTGTACTTACTGGCCTATGGGAAAAAAGTATTACAGTACTTGGTGAATAACAAAAAGAGCTGGAAGGGCTAAAACTAGAGTTGATTACACAGCAACATTCCAAAATAAAAAAAAAAAGGAAAAAGTCAAATTTTAGTTTCAAAACAGATGTGTAAATAAAACAAATAAATCAAATGACTTTTTCAAGTTTTTAGGTGCAGTGCTGTTCTGGCTGATTTCTAATTCAAAGCCGCAACTCATCCAAATTCAATCTGACACAAGGTGTACAATGAACCTCAGCTACAGCTCTGAGACCAGAACGGTGTCTCAGTTCCAGCACCTGGGAGGTGAGGGCAGCATCTGCCTTCTGTCTCAGGGTGCCCCTGAGCTCCTTCCTCCCAGTTCCATTCAGCACAGAGAGGCACTGAGGTGGAAGATCTGTGCACCCCATCACCGCCAGACACCGCAGCAGTGTGTAGTCCCATTTATACTGAGAGCAGCCACAGCACCAGAGCAGGTGGGGATGAGGGCACTGCTGTTCCAGCAGGGAAGGCACGAGGTGTATCTGCAGCTTACAGAAGGGATTTTGTCTCATACAACAAAAGAAAGCAAAATTCCTGCTGAGGCAAAAGAAATGCAATGGCAAGTAACAGATACTTAGTTTTATAAAGACCTTTAGGCTTGTAATACTTGCATGCTACTGGAATTATTATTTTAATCATTTTATGTCTAAAGATGATCATCCTTACTACGTTCTGCCAGTTCATTTTGTAAATCTGAGAGGTAAACATGTACATAAACCCAGAGGATTTCTTCAAGAGCTGGAGGTGGAGGAAGGCTTTAACCACTGAGGGTTTTCAGAGCTCTGTCTCTCAGCTTCCCAGGGCTGACGGCAATTGTATGCTTGGGAAGCTGAAAGCCCTCTCTGCAGCACTACAAGGGCATGCGCCCAGGCAGAGGGATTGTGAAATACCTGGATTTGAGTTGCCACAGCTTCAAGACTTCGCCATTTCCTGTTCTTGTGCAGTCGTGGTAAAAAGAAAACACAGCGGAGTCAGTTAAACAAAACTGAGATGGCTGAAACCAAACACAGCTGAGGTGCAATCCTGGGTTAGAAGGGATGTGCAAAGTGGCTGCTGGGCAGCTGGAAGTACAGCATGTCACAAACACCCTATTTTTGCTGAAAAAATACAAATATTGGATAACCTATAAATGCATAAAGTTCATCCCACAGAGCACTTAATAGCCAGAATAAAAATTAGCTTCAAGGATTAACTTGTTACATACAGTGCATCTCAGACCATTATTTATGCCTAACTGTCCTCTGCAGATTTAAATCTACTCTTTGAAATTCTCAGTATGAAATGTGAAGTTTATACCTCTTTGTAAAAGGAACTTCCAAATACAATCTGCAAAAGCATCTTCTAGATTTAAGTAGAAGAAATGACCATGTTTGCATGCTGTCAGTCTGACTATTGCAGTACCTGCTCTGTGTATCCACTTACAGCCATGTAAAGCTGCAGGAAGAAATCTGTATAAATGAAAACAGTATCACTGAAAACACCTGCTGTGTTTCCAGCAGCACAAAGGTACGTGTTTTTAACCAGCAAAAGGGGATCGGCCATGCAAGAACCAACCAAAACCCTCCAGTCCTTCTCCATCCTCAACTGGAAAAACAAAAACAAAAACGAACACCTTAATAAAAATGTTCTTTGCAGCACTGAAACACCAAAGAATGTTCTTATTACAAACGAAAGCATTCCAACTGAGCACTTACTCTGGACAGAAGCAGGCCTTGCTCCAGCTCATGGGACACACAGGTGCTGCCAGCCTGCCACCTTCTGCTGAAGGGCTCCACTTTTCCTTCATTCTGCAGCACAGGGCTGCTTTCTAGTGAAGTACAACCACTGCCTCCACACTGCCTCTGTGTTCTGGGGTGCCTCCCTGCAGAAGGCTGTATGTCACACACTCCCAGATCCAGCAGGAAAGCTCCTCACCTCCCTGCGTTTTCCAAAGCATCACGTCCAAAGGTGTCCAAGCTTTTGCTTTGTGTCTCTCACATGGTTATTTAATTTTCTTCACTGTTGATGTTAATAGCTCAAATAGCTCTGATAACTTTTTAAAAAGCTTTGGCTACACAAAGTCTTCTGCAACTTACACCTATAATACACTAATATATACTGTGACATATATTTCTGTCATTTCACCATTTGGCAGCTCACACCATCACCAAATGGTCAGGAAAACCACTGCAAACACCAGTTCACCCCACAGCTGCAGCCATGGCTCCATCACCACCAAGCACAGCTCCAGCAGCACAGCCCACCATCCAAGGTGCCAATGGCCCCTTCCATCTGTGTGCCCTACACAGTGCTGGATGAGAGGTGAGCACTGGATGAGAGGTGAGCACCGCACAACGCTGCAGCTCAAAGGCTCACACCTGAGCCACCTGCCCCAGCAGAACCCCAAGTTCAGCTGCTGTATAGAATATCCAAACCAAAGTTCTTCCTATGCTTCACAGTTATCCTGCATTTCCACTTTCCTCCTGGTAACCACCTACTGAACATTCAGTTGGAGATAACACTAGGATCAGAGATCTTTCATCACAAAGAATTTGCAATAGCAAAGGCAGATTTTGGCCCACAGGCAGATGACATTATTTCCCTGTTTACATCCAGGATGAACGCAACATCAGTGCCACAGCCAGCATTGTTGTGCTTCAAGTCCAGGTATTTCACACACAAGGAGGCCTGAGCTCTGCAACCATCCAGCTCAGATCCAGCAGCAAACTCAGATTCCTGGTCACCAGGCACCGCAACAGAGCACAAAGTGCTGCTCTCAGACACACACAGGTGCTGGAGCTCTGCACACCTTCCACACTCTCCATCACCAACACAGACTGACACAGCATTATGGCAAACACAGAAGCATCTGATAACTTCTGTGCCAGCCCTCTGCAAAAGCAGAGTCCATAGAATGCATACAGAAGCATACACACAGCAGCACAGCTGGACCCCAAACAGCCACAGCTGTGCTGCCTTTCACAGGTCTCAGCCCTGAGCTCTGCCCTCTGCTCCAACAGCAAACCTACATAAAGTCGAGGCAGCATCACAGACAGGCATTAAAACCAGTCTGTAGCAATGATACTCAAGCCAGCATTTCTGTAATAACCTCAATTATTTCAACAGCAGTCAAAAAGACAAGGCCTAGCTACCTTATTTAAATCAGTAACTGTAACCATCACTGGCTCTCTCACAAGCACAGAATGTGGATGCAACATTCAATCATCTGTTTCTTCTAAAATTCAGTAAATATTATGGCCTGTTTGATTCCAATGACTATTTGGATGAATTACTAAGAAACAGACTTATGTAAAAGTGAGATGTGAAAAACAGACATTTCTTTTCAGCCACAGACCTGAAAACGTTCTTCCAGTACTTGACTACCATGAGATAAATGTTTGCTTCTTTCTTTTCTTAAATTGAAGAACCCCATTAACAGTGTATTGGGTGTTTGTGAACGCTTTGTACTCTTTTTGTGTAGTAGTCAAGGAGAGCTAAAGCAAGTGGAATTCAGCACAATGCATAATTCTAAGCAAACGTGTTGCCTGTGTTCAGCCAGCAATGAATGTAAGTAGGTCCAGAGATGACAAAAACCCAGAAAGTAATGGAATGAATCCCAGTCCTACAAAAACATTGTTGAATTTGGAGCAAACACTATGCAGATTTTTACCACAGTGCAACACAGATATTTATTAGCTCTGTTGCTTTTCGTAAGAGACAGGGACTGGACTTAAAGTACGTCCTTTTCTTTTTTTTTTTTTTTTGTAACACCAGAGCAAATCTAGCAAGCATCTTTTAAAGTATTTTATGATGACAAATCATTCAATTATAGAACTTTCCGATACATAGTCTGCATGTTATCTATCACAAAAGGTTGTCTGCAGAATATAATGAGTAAAGAAGTGAGTTCATTTCCAGCCTGTCCAGGTTTTCCAATCTTGTTCATCAGTGACGTTTCCAACCATTAACCATTTTCCTGTAGAGCAGTAAACAGTGTGACTCACCTCTTTATCTGCTCCTCTTCCTCCCAGAGGGGGAACTGCGTAGAACACATTGTTTCACCGTTTCACACACACATGCACTGCTGCTGTGCTTTTTGCTACAGAAGCAAAGCGATGCATCTTGCAGGTGGAGCAGGAGGCCCAGAGTGCTGTGTTTAAGCTCTCTGGATTGCCTTTTGCTTTCTGAGCTGCCCCCTGGGGAAGCATGGTTTCACAAAGGAGCTGCTTCTGTTGGGCCAAAGGTAGGCAAACTGTCACTCCATCATCCTCCAGCTACCCTGGATCCAGGCTATAGATCACAAGACATATTAAGGCACTGAACTTACTACAGAATGCAATGCCAAAAATCAATGTGAAATGGGAGGAAATACTTGATATAATCCTATGTTTTACAAAAGACAAAGTTTCAAATGCTGTGTGAAGAAAAGCACTGCTAGAATGGGGCAGTCTTTAATAATCCATGATGCATTAATTGCAGACCATAACAGAACTGTGCATCAGTAACAAATTCAAGCAGGCTCCTATGCTGCTGGCTTAGTACTACTGAGCTTCTGCTTTCTGCTGTGAGAGCAAGTTTCTGTCTGGTTGACCCCTCCAGCTTTGCTGAGGATTCAGAGTTCAACCCAGCACTTGGCTAAAGCTTATCACATGAGCATTTCTGAGTGGTACACAGACTTTGAACACAGAATTGCTTCTGCAAATGAGGCCTTTACTCTATCCACCTGAAAGGAATATTTTCCTGGATCTTGGGCCACGCTGAAAATCCTTGACTTGTGATACCACTGTGATATCCACTATTTTCTTGTAGGTGAATACAGCTTCAGGCTGTTTGAGAACTTCTCACACCAACTGTGCTTTCCCTAATCCACTGCACTTGGTGCTCCAGACTGATAAAGCAACACACAGTTCTGGAAAGCTCCTTCAGAAGAATGCAGCAGTTTCAGAAGCAATGGGAAGGTTATGCAGCCTGATGGGCAATCCCAGATACCAATGGCGTTTGTGCTCAACCAAAGACGACTATGAAAACCTTGGGATTTTCATTGTGGCAAAGAATCAGGGGAGCTGAGTGTGCAGTGCACAGCGTGTCCTTTGCATTGAAGAGCATGGGCAAAACTCAGCTGTGGTAAAATTCCAAAAGGGCATTTCAGTGGCCTTGAGAGATGAATCTAAGGTTGTAAGGACTGTTCACTTTCTGCACAGTACAAATGATCCTAATTTTCATCACATTGCTTGCTCAGAAGATGCTGAGAGTGCCAAAATATTTCAGAAGGACACAACTGGAAGAAGAGGCGTTATATGCATGAAATAGAACAAGAATCTTTCTTTATTCTATACAAAGAATGACTGAGTTTTTACACTTAAATTTTGATGTGCAATATGTAAATAGCGTTAACTGCTCATACTGAGTTGTATCTGAGATATTTACCTGAACTGGATTTATACGAGAAAATCACTTTAAAAAATGAATTTTTCATCTATAATTTTAACTGGAGAAGAGTTTTATAAAGGGTGTCTATTTTTAATACAATGCAAGTTCTCAGTGTTGAGGAACAGGTGGTTCTGTCTCCCTGCATATTAATTTGCATTATAAAACAATGACATTTCCTTAGGAGAGGTAAAAGCAGAGCTATAAACTGTCAATTTTCTCTTTTGCTAGGAACAATCACTTTAGCAAGAATATTCACCATGAGGTACTTCTATACGAATCTCCCTGACAAGCATCTCCATTGGAGAAAAAGGGCCACCAAAAAACCTCCCATCTCCACACATCAGAACAGGTTACTGAGAAGAATCTCTCTCAAAAGGGAGGTAGAAGAGTGTCCTCAATAAACACAGGTGTACAAGCACGGAGCTGGCTTGGAGAGCATTAAGTACTGTGAAAATGTGTTACCTCTGGCTGCACCAGTTCTGCAGAAAAGCAGCAGTGATAGGGCAGACAGCATCAGAACGGAGCTATAGCCCTTTGCTCTGTTCTCAGCACACCTCCTTCCTCACGATTCTCAAAAACATCAAGAAAAAGCAAAAAGGAAAATTGCTCTCTTTTGTAAAGGGCAGAGCACTGCGTCAGGAGAGCCTGCTCCAACTTGAGCACCTTACCATAGGAAACAATGCCATGCATCTCTTCAAACATGGGCATCTCAAGCAGGCAAACCCATCAACAACCACTGTAAGGAGGATGTGACTGTCACAGTGACTGCACACTGCTCTGCATCCAGTGGAGTATTGCTGTTTCTTAAGTGACCTTCAAGGACTTGTGCTTTAAATACAATGAAAACTTTAAATTACATTTGTTCTGATGACAGAACTGTTTCATAAAGTCCACCCATTCTTTAACTTTTCAAAGCAGTAAAGCTTTATCTTGCCACCATCTTTTTCTCCACCCCCGACCCCCCCACAAATCATTCAGCCACAACAAGCAGCAGACTTGACATGAAGACAAGACTGAAGGAAATCAAGGAACTTGCATGGCTTTTTTCCACCGGTAAGTTTCTTATAGCAGCAAAAAAGTAACCACTAAAAGCTACAGAAAAGACATTCTATGCATAACTGAAAATGCCCAGAATTCAGAGTTCCTCCTTGCTGTGCTTCTTGTGCACTGTTCTCACACCATTTCAAGTAAGCAGATATTTGGAAAAAGCAATGCTTCGTTCTCAACTGCTAGCAGTATGAATCCAGATGAGCGCATAAAGCTAACTGATTAATTCTGTGAACCCCAAAAGGTGCAGGGTTTGTTTTTCCAGTTGTTGCACTTGATGTTATATCTTGCTTAGCAGATGTTGCGAACAAGCAAGAAAAGGCACACGATTGAGAGGAGAGCTACACAAATGTGTTTGAAAAGCGACTGTTGGAAAAACAAATGTTTTATGCATTATGGTTGGTTTGAGAGTTTTTGCCCTGTTATTACATTCATGTTTTATGTATCATCTCTAAAATTTAGAATGACTTGATTTCTCACCGACTTGAAAGAGAAGGAAAAATAATTCTGAAGTGTCAGTAATTGTCTGCACCAAAGTCTGCCACAAACAGGACATCAAAGAAGGGAAAGTTACGACACCGCCGAGGCTCCGGAGTGCATTCCATTTTCTGGGGCGGATTTGGCTTGATGCAGGGCAGCTTGAATTCTGAAATGTGTTCTCGTTTCCATGGAGTAATTCTTGTAGTTTTGTCTAAAACAAAAGCAGATCAACTCTGATGAATATATATATATATTTTTAAACATTTTCAAGTTATCTTTACATTACTGCTCTAAGCAAAACAACTGTAGACAGCAGAACGCCTTCCTTCATAAGCTCTTTTGTTGCTTACTGTAAAATACATGGCATGTGCTGCTAGCCAGACAATGCAGCTCTTTGTTCTTTATTTGTAGTTCTACTGTCTGGCAATTACCAGAAAATACAGCTTAATAAGAACTGGATTTGTTCTACTCAATAAAAATATTTGAAAACATTAAATATACATAACATCTACTCAGCTTACATTCAGAAATTAGTTTTTTATTAGTCGTCCCAAAGTACAACTGACAAATTTGAACAGATTTTTTTTTAAAGTTTTTAAAAGTTTAGAAGTTAAAAGTAGCCGAAAAAGTTAAAACTTGCTTGCCAAATCACAATAAAATAAATGGATTAGAACTAACATGCAGGGAGAAAAAGTTGTGTGTTCCAAAGACACGGAGATGGGCTGATGCTCAGCCTTGAAGCAACTCTCAGGCACGTTGTTCAGGAGAAGACCTGAAGCCTATTGTGAGGTGGTACTTACACCTTCCCCTGTGCTGCCTACAAAGCACTCTTAAGGACAGACAGACCTTCGCAAGCCCTCCTCATCTGAGGGAAGAGCCCCATCACCACCTTATCACGGATGAGGACTGTGTGTAGGAAACAAAGCCAGGCACTTTGCTGCCCTAGAAGCTTGGAAAATGGGTACACAAGAGAGTTCATATCTGCTTTTGAAGAGCAATTTGCCAGCCCAGAGGAAGACTGGCAGGACTTCTCCCCACAAACATCCAGCAGCCGACTCAGCAGTGCTGCCTGCCTGCTGTCTCCTGTGGCTAAGTCATATCCTGAAGAGCCACAGACACATTAGAAGAATCTGTATTTTCATGGAAAAAAAACATAGAAAATGCAGATCCTACTTACTAGGAATTAGCATTTCAGCTCTTGCAGGATGGATACAGAATCCAAATACCAAAGAGGATAAGAAAATTAGCAGGGTAATTTTCTTTTAGCAGATATTTGTCATCTTTACAGAAACATCACATCACACATTAAGCAGTCTGTATAATCTTAAAAACACTCCAGCTCAAAATTCACAATTCAAATGAAGCATGGAGGCAAGCATCTGCCACTACAGCAGCCTCTCAGCAAGTACAAGGCACTCCTTGCCCATCCTATCCCCACTTATAATTTTATGCATGCAGCACTCAAGGGGCTGACTGAGAAGAGGAAATGAACGGGTTGTGCTGTATGCTGATCTGAAACACTCTGGAGTTTCTACCAAAAATTAGCTAGATTTTGTCACGCAGATATTAAAGAATGCTTCTTGTATTTCTCATCAGCAGGCTGATATTGCTGCTTGTAGCTTGTGGTGATACAAATATAAATATTTCCATGCATGATCAAGCCAAAACTGCTTATCATCTCATTTTGCTCTTTCTCCTAGAGTTGACACATTTAAGCCAGCAGCAGCATGTAGATTTAGGTCAAGCAAATCAAGCGTCACACACAAGCAGAGCACTCATTTCCACTCCTGCCGACAGTGAACACAGTTTTGCAATTCTGAAACCCACCACAGACAACGCATTCTCCCTCTAGTGGCTGGAAAGACATTCAGCATTTTTAGCTGAGGGCTCATAAAACATTTGTGCATGTTCTGATTGGGGACGTAGCAGCTACAGGCGGTAACTTAGCAGCTGCATGGGGTCACTGTCCCCAGAGGTGTTGGAGAACTGTAGGGATGTGGCACTGAGAAACACGGCCAGTGGGCTTGGTGGGGTGAGTTGGGTTTGGATTTGGTGATCTTGGAGGCCTTTTCCACCCTCAATGAGTCTGAGATTCTAAGACCTTTCTTTTTTTCTTACTGTTACAGTTCCTGTGAGTTCTCGGAGTGCCACAAGCCTGAGCATTAGCTTTTCACACACAAATTTTTAAAAGCTGTGATCTGCTGAGCTCTCCTGTATGCCAAACTTCTTCCCTTGAGAAGACTGTGACCTGAGCCACACAAGCTGCCAGGTGAAAAAGGCTGAGTGGGAACTGACAGCAGTACTGGACAGAACGAGAAGCCCTGTAATGTTAATTTCTGGACCTCTTTTTAAGATTTGAATAATCTGTATTCAAATATGGCTTGAGGCAAGGTGCATTTTGAGGAACATGAAACTGACTAAAACAATTTCCATTGCGTTTTACGAACAGAATTTTTGCTGCCCTTACTATCTTCCATGAGTCTACAGAGAACCAGGCTCACAAGCACAGGGGATTAAGGATTGCAGTATTGTAATTTCTGTGCTGACAGACTTTTGGCATCGCCTTCAGCAGGCTAATTCACCACTCTTAGTGGACTGACTCGGATAAGAGACCGACACAAAGCCTCCCTCGACTTTTGGAAGATGGGGCCAGAGATCAGCTTTGCAGCTGCACACCTGCAGCAGTGGCTGGCGTGACTGTGCTTGGAAACGTGCAGCCATCTGGACTCGTTCAGCATCCAGGCGGAGAGGTGAACTGCCCTGCTGCAAGATGCCTGAAGGAGACTACGGTTGTTTGGTTTGGAATGTCTTTCTTTTTTTCCTCTTTTCTTTTTCTTTCTTTTCCCCAGATAGCAATTTTGGCTCAGTAAAGCATAGAAGACTGGGACAGAGGCAAAACTAGATTCGTTAGGTTTATAACCAAGAACGTACAAGATCAAGTCCAACAATTCCTGATAAACCTGCTTCGATAGAAAAATCAATCACGACAAATGTGCCAACAGCAGGTGTTCCAGCTGCCTCGTGAAGATGAAAATGCAAAGATACTAAATGCACACTGAAACATTTTCTTAAATGTATTTCACCCAGGAAAAAGCCCAGCACTGTTAGCCACCAATCTGAATAGTTTTTCAGTCTTAACATAGAGCTGTGATTTCATTTAATACATTTTTTATGAATAAGTAAACACATTACAAAGAAAATTACACCTTGTTACACATAGATTATTTCTTATGGAAGTCCTTAACACTCATATTAACATCCTCAAAATTATTTTTGCTCTTATCAGAATGGATGGGTAACTCACAGACTGAGCTATCAGATACTGTCTACTACCTGAGAAGGTCCCAGCCAAATTAGGGCATGTGTGCTTCCACTGAATAAACAAAAGTTTCTATAGCATTAATGTTTCTGCTTCCTACTCATCACTAACACACCATACTGACCCACCAGACCAGGCTTTTAACTTGCTTACTTTGCTCTTTCTAGTAGTTTTATTGCTTCTTCTCTCCTGTCCTGGTCCAGATACAGCAATGCAAGCTCCAGCAAGGCATTTGGAATTAGATAATGGTCGTATTTTATCTTCTTCTCACTGCATAGGAAAAGAAATAGCCTCAAGATCTTGAAATGAATTACTGTTTCACTCACTTAACAGCTCCAAGCGAAAATAAATAGGAGATTAGCTAAGATCAGGAGGAGCAATCAATCTTTATTACAACATTTGTTGTGCTCTCTGTCCAATGCTACCTTCTGGGTTATTAAATGGTGTACTTTACCATAACCATCATACACAATGTGTTATTTCCTGGGATTAAAAATTATTGGCATTTATTATAGGGGAAATTTTAAAAAAGGTGATAATATTATAAGCACTGTGTGAACTGAGAAAGAGATCCCATTCACAACATACAGGGGTTCCAAATACAATCACATTGCCAATCATCTCTGGAGACTGTTTGGTTCTTTAGGCATAACTTCTGACTGCTAAGAGGAAAGGGAGGAAAAAACAGCGGTGTCACAAAAACTGTATGTGTGTGTAGTTCCCAAAGAGAAGAAAGTATCAGTGAGAAGTGCAGAATTGCAATTCTTCCTCCTTATATGGCTAACAACACTGGCAATTAAAACTGTGAGCCCTTGGATATTGAAACAAGTGAAATAAATACTAAAGAATCTGTTGTCCTCTCTATTCACATCAAGGTTGCACCTGCTCTTACTTGAAACGAGCAGGTACTGAGAAATTCAAGAGCATGCCAGGTAGACAACTTACTTTAAGTAGATGTAATTAAAATGGCCTTCTGCCTCTGAGATTTTGCCCAAATGCTTCAGGCATAAACCCTTTAGCAGTTTTATCACACACTGGTCATCTGCTAGCAATTCTGTAGCTGTAAGATGAAGTAAATGACATATTTTAGAAAACATTTTAGAGCAGTACAGACTTGTGTAAAAGTGTTCCTGTACGTAGGAAAGTATTATAAAATCTATTTACTGGAACGCAGGGCAGAAGAAACTAACTGACCCATTAAGTTCATTCAGGGTAGCTTCATGCTATCACCAACTTGTACAACGAAATATCAGCTAACAAGAAATCTGACTAATGGCACTGCATCTTGTGCTGAATTTCACCCTGTTTCTATTACAGTGGTCCTTTACCCAGTTCTTCCTCTGTCACCCCAGTTGACAAAATCCTGACACATTCTGCATGGAATTGCTGCACTCCTTAAGACTACGCCATCCTTAATGATTCTATGTTCACATGGAAGTATCTCCTCTACTTATAATACAGCCTTCAAACTGCCCCCAGTTGCATTAAAAAAACACTTAGGGACTGATCCTAGGCTCAACTGCGTACAACACCTGGAAATGCAGATCTGAATTTCCACTAACAGAATTATTTCCACATCTTATCCATGTAATACTGTCAGGAGCACATTTGCAAGTTGAAGATTTCACAGTGGCAGATTCTTGAATTAGGAATCCAGAAATAAGAAAGAAAATATTTGAAAAGTCTGTAGTTTAGCCTCAAACACCATCAGGAAAGCTCAAGAGAAGCATGATGCCTGGAAACAGCTGACCATTATTTGTAACAAGTAACACTTCACATTGCTGATATGTTTACAATATTTCACCCTTTTCAATTATATGTCCTCATAGCATTTTACAGATGTCAATCAGCCTCCACAAATCCCTGCAAAGTCAGCTGTACTCACTATTTACCAGTTAGGAAAGAAGAAATTATTCACTTATCCCAAATAACGTTGCAAACTGTGTGATGAGGTGAGACAGACAAATTGCTTTTAACAAGATGTCACTTTCATGGGAAATATTTTTCTGTCCTCAAATAATTAAGAAGGAGAAAGCTTTAGCCATTCTGTCAAGCAACTCTTTCTGAAAGAGTACTTGTGTAACAATGCACCAAGGTCCTAGAAAACACTGCAATGCAGTGACTTAACCCATATTCCATTGTAAAGGTGGGCCAAATCCTTTTACAGGAAATACATAAGATCAAATATTTATCTAAGGGGAAACTATGAGAAAAGCTGTGGCTGCAATTCCATAGGTGCTGGGAAATACTGGCAAGAAATAAATCGGTAACTAACTGAGTGACATTGTAGTTCAATATTATCTCCTTTCTTATGTTCCTTTATTGTGCAAAGGGAGCCCATCCCTCATGTCCCAGCTTCTGACACACGAATGACATTCAGCCCTCCAAGGTCATGCTGTAAGCTGACAGCACTTTTGGAACCAAAGGCAGACACTCACCTCTATTTATCTTTCAGAACTGAAATACGGTATCTAAGAATAAAAAACTTTAATGATCTAAGTAATCGTCAGTTCATACACTGATTTTGATCTAGCAAAATAAACAGTCCTTCAATATGTCATGAACTATTCCTAATATACATCTGTGGATGGAAAATAGCTTGCTAGTACTATCAGTGACAGTGCTAGTATGATCTATGACCAAAGAGGAAATTTACTCCTGTCTGCATTAACAGTTCATGGTTTCATAATCTGCCTTCCTCATGTGATCAGATTAACTTTACTAACAAGTGTCTCTCTTTATTCACAGATAATATCTTTAGCTATTGCAGTGTAAAATACCTGATTAAACCGTGTCACTGATTACCTGAACTTCTTGCCAATGCTTCTTCTGCTTCGATTAAAGTCTCTAACATGCCTTCTGTTAAATTGGGACATTGTCCAATTACGGCATAGCCATTCCAGATATACATCATCTCCTAGGATCAGGGAGAGAAGACTGCATTGTTAATGATATCACTGGCTAAAAACGACTATCAATTATTTCCGTTATCTCTGTATTATGAAAAAGTTACAGATTCCATAACCAAAATCTCAGTTTGTTATAACATAGTGCCATTGCAAACATTCTCCTGGTTTTCAGAGCGGACCAGTACTGGAAAACAACTAAAGAGCCATTGATTGTACTCAATACCAAGGAATATTGCAGAACTACTCAAGCTATACTTCTTCTAGACTAAATAACTGAGGTTAAGCCCTTTCTCCTTTAGCAAGTCCCTTCGCAACGTAAAGAAAAATTCTAGAAATGGGATTCTGCACCCTATTCCACAACCTCAGCATATCTTTAACTGTTCAGCTGTGACATCTGCTGCATCAGATATGCAACTGCAGCAGAAACAGACTGCTGTGTTCCCACAAGGACGCCCAAGGAAAGCCTTTAGGACAGAACTGTTCTACTAAAATCCCATTAGAACAGCCCAAATAAACCCCAGGTGCATACAGTTCTTCACTCTCTACGGTCTCTGAAACCTGAGAGACAAATGAATGTCACCTATTTATTTCCTCTCATCTTAAGTCTTATGAGTTGGTGGAAAGCGGCCTCTAGTGAATACCCACATTATGCTGTAACTTATCTTCAGGAGACTGTATTTCTTCAGGAAGCACTGTGTCACATATCCAGCTGGTGGGCTGAGAAACGATTACTCACTGGTATCTCCAACAGGCTCTCCCTGCTCAGACATTCTCTTAAAGACTATTTACTAATTATTCATCTGTTTCTCAAATAAAGCAGCACACAGCACTGAAAAAGGCAACTCCTCAGCACTTGGCAAATCTTTTCTGTTCTTTTTATGTTTTATGTTCTTTTATTTGGTATTTACAGAGAGATTTTATAAGCACCGTGTGAACCAGGCAATGGGTGGAGCCTTATGCAGCTGATCCTACCTGGCCAAAGGGAACTGGGCAACACTACAAAAAACACCAAAGAAACCACCACCATAAACAACTAACAATGCAGAGCAGCTCTCTGGAGCCAATATGGACACATGTCCATGCTTCATCCCATCACCGAGGTGCTTTGGAGGCACCACAGTGCAAACGCTCAGGGGCACATAAGTAGATGCTTACATGGAGTGCCCAGTTCTTGCATTGTTTTCTTCATTTTTTCCTCACTTAGTCTTCTTTTAGTAGTGTCAATAAATGACACGTGACAGAAGAAACCCAGGGCAAAGTTCCTCAAAAGGTAATTAAAAGAAAGCTGTTCGGAGCATGTTAGTCTATAGCTGGAATAATGAGTTACACATGCAACACATTTACGTGTCACAAACAACTGGCTCAGTTCCTTGTGGCTGCTGCCTGCCCCAGTTTTACAGCATTCCTTGCATTCATTTGGCTTTGTTTTGGGAACATTCCAGCCTCCTGCAGAGGTTTTACCTTAGAAACATGGAAAGATACTATTCCTATTACCCTGGTTTTCCTTCCATTAAGAAAATAAAAGCCTAAATACGAGTGAGGGGAGGAAAGGTTTCTAGCTTACCAAAGGTGGAACAGGTAAAGGAACGGGGTTTGAAGAAAGATACCGTCTAGCTTTCCGAATGGCAAACTTTTCTGTAGGCAGTGATTTCCCTGCGATTTTCAGTTTCAAGCTGGGAACAATTCTGAAAGTTTAAAAGGAAATGTAAGGGATTTTTCCTTCAGGAACATCTGGGATAATGGCATCCATATTTAAAAATAAATAAATGAAGTCAAAGAACTTAGAAAAGATGTTACACACTGAGCTATTGTTATCTCTGGGGAAGCAGAGCAATACATATTCACAAAAGCTATTTATGCAGGGCATGCATATATTTCTTTGGGCTTCCATTTCTATCAAGCAGAGAAAGGAACTCTTCCCCATCCAAAAGAATTAGATGACGATGTGCCTAACTTTAAAGGGACACAGAGTGAGAAAGAGGCAAGCTGGCTCTTGCTTTCCCAAAGACCAAAACTGATTCCCTTTGCAATGGATCCCAGTGAAAACCAATGAAATCTGCCTGTAATGATTATTTACGATATGGAACATCTGAGAAGAATCAATATGTTGTGAGCATGAGTGTTATTTAAATTTTACAGAAATAGACTCCAAAAACAAAGTAGTTGGTTTTGTTTGGCCCAGCAACAGTCAGGCTTTTTTGTGCTTGCTCATTACAATTAGGTTAGGATCCTGTGTCAATAATGAAAGTTACATATGCAAGTGGATACCATTTCATATTTCTCTCAGACTCAAAATCCCTAAATCAAATTGTCTCCATTAACTGCTACAGAAGGCATCCATCTTGCAGCATAATCCCTTGAAGCCCTTCTCATCTTACATGCCACTTTGATTAAGGAAACAACTGGAAAGAATGTGAATGCTACATACAAATACAGCAGCCACTGCATGGCTGATAAAAGTAACATCCTGTCTCTAAAGCACTCCCAGGCCAGCAGAAATCTGCTGCCTCCATTTCAAGGTCTCCTTCAGTCTGAAGGTAAAGTTTCATTCTGCAATTTCTTACCAATTCCAATGTTCTTTGTGCAGATCTTCCAAACTGCATTATGAATAATTTTACCTCTCTTCCCCAAACACTGGGATTTGATACAAAACTCTTGCAATTGGTAGTTAGCGAATTTTACCTAAATAATTCAACTTCGTTGTCTCCAAAAGGACTGCAGTCATCTGGCCCGAACATGCTGAGATAAGCAGCTTTCATGTAAATATAGGTAGCCTGCAAATGCAATCAAGGATATCTGTACAGGAAAATGAAGCTACAGCAATCACCACTATTGATACACAGAACAAAACAGCAACAAAGAGGAAGAAGGTGCTGCTTTTGCTCACAAACAGAAATAATCTTAAAAATTTTAAGCAGGAGATAAGTATTTTAGAAAGCAGAGTAATATTTTTTTTGCTAATTACGCATGTCTTTGTTTTCTTCATATCAGTTTATGTTTGCATACCATGAACAAGCGTACAACTGAATATCATGCTGTAAATTATTTTGTATCATGTGTAAATTATCTTATTACTCTCAAAAATACACACTAGAAAACTTAAGAAAATGTCACACTTAGAGGAAAAAACCAACAGAAAACATGTAGTCTGTGCATCGGTCACAACTTTGTATCATATCTCAAGTATTAAAGTTCTAGAAAAAGCACAGGAGTTTTTAAGTTGTTCCATTGTTTCAGATTATGAAATGTACCGATTTCACAGAGATTTCTGAGCAACTGCAGAAGGCAAAGCAGCACACAGGATGTTACAGCATATGGAATGGCATATCCAAGAATAACCATTGTGAGTTTTGAGTATTGCTTTGTGGAGATTTAATAACCATTAGTTTCAGGAGTTTTTAGGAAATCTTGAACTATTTATTTACATCAGGATCTAAGAGTCCATTTACATGACCATCATTCACTTCGTTCATGTATTTATTATTTTGCTCCTATTAACAGGAGCACTTTCTCTGCTGCCCTAAGGCCCCTGCAATATACGACCAAAATCTATACACAGTTTAAAAGGACACACATTAATACTAATCATACAGTGTTTCAGGATATCTGAGCTTCTGGTCAAGCGTTGCTCCTCTACTAAGGAACAGACCTGTGGGAGCTATTCAGGCCATTGCATCTGGCTCAGAGCACTGCTGGAATTCTCAGGGGCAAAAGGAGTCCTTGCTGCAGATTTTACCCAGCTGGGAGCACTGTGTGAGCTGCCCTCATCTGGCTGTTCAGACCCCAGCTCACATGTGGCTGTATTTGGTCAATACATGCAATGTATGTAGTAGAAAAAACAAAACAGTGATATGCCTCCCATACACACAGCATGATCACACTGAAGAGAAACAAACCAGTGAACTCCAGTTAACCTCAGCACCCACCTAACAGAATTAAAACTCTTCTGACAGATTTCCCCAAGGCTCAGGTGAAGGGTGAGGAAAAGCTATTAAGGTTCTAACCTGAGAAGTTCTTCTTTCCACGTGCACACAGCACAGCACATCTTCTGATCACATTTATTATCAGAAAGGCACCATCATGGTGAGCCTCACTTATCACCAACAGAACTTATATCCATAAAGCAATGAGAGAAATGGCAGCTTGCCACTAACTGCTGTGTGCTGACGAAATGAACAGTCAATACACAGCAGAACATATTTAGCAGGTTGTTCATCTACAAATGGGGCTCAAAAGATTTTTGCTTGCCCACAATCTGCACTGGTTTGAATGCTCACACTTCACTTTGCTTTATAAGCCACAATAGATCAGAATGTGTTTTACCGTTTTCAGCCAGCTCAAAGCTACAGAAAGCCAGCTCTATCTGATTAAGAGTTAGGGGATACTACAGGGCCCTATGTGTGCCACTCAACACTTTGTCCTCGTTCTGCTTAACTTACCTTTGACCAGGTGTTTTCTTTGCTTAGCAGATCTGCATAAAAGAAGGCCATCTTCCACTGGCGCTTGTAGGTGAAGCACCACATGAGCTCCCAGTAACACATGTGATGAAACTGCTTCCAGTATTGCTGAGCCTCACAGCACTCTTCATACCTATTAACTGCCTGAACAGAGAGATTTCCAGATACTGCCTTAATCACATGTGTATGTAATAGAACCTGGCTTGCCATGATCTGCTTTCATAGTTGCTCCTGCAACTTTCTAATTAAAAACAACCCAGCATTCCCCAAGATCATATCTGGTGGCTTCATGTAAGAGATCCTTGACTCCACAGTCAACCTGGGTTTAGCAAATTTATCCCTGCCACAGAGCTTCCCATTCTTGGATTGTATAGTCAGTCCTACATACAGGCAAAATGAATGTTAGTCCCTAGGGAAATTGGGAAAGTAAAATCAGAGGACAGATGTGCAGCTAACATTTACTGTCATAGCTCCAAAGGAGCAATAGCACTGCAATCAGCTGATACTCAGCCTTGGAATATTTTGGACGTGCATTCTCCAAGCTTTGTATGACTGAGTCTCCATTCAGGCTGAAGGCAAAATATTATCATGAGATGTTACTAAAGGTATGACTTGCTTCAGGATATGAAGGATAATGAGGAAGCTGTGTCACTGATATTTGTAGATGAGGTTATCACCACAATCAAGGGTAGTGACAAAAGCTGGTCCAACAAGCTGGTCAAAATAGTTCTCAAACTTCTGACTTGTAATTTATGAACTATAAATTCATACAGGCCAAAGCTACAGGAAACATAAAACAAGAAGGAAACACTGTTCCTGGAGGAGTTTTTCTGAAGCTTTTGAGGCTTATTTTCTCAAGAGCAAATGGATTACTTATTACTTACCGCATCAATATTACCCTTCAGTGTTTCTATCCTGCCTGCAAAAAACAGGAATATGGCTCCCTGTAATAAATAATAATAAAAATACAAGTATTCTTTAACAGTTTTCAAGCTGACTATACAGTCTATATCTTAGCTATTTGGCAGGGAAACATCAAGCAATCACACCAATCTGAATTATGATTCAGTTTACCTTTGGATAGCGAGCCAAGTAAGGTTTAAGTAGCCTTTCTGCCTCCTCAACATTTCCTTTTCCTGTCCCTAGAGTGCATAAAAATGCAAGTGATAAAAAATAATAAGTAGAAAAAAACCCAACAAGACAAAACAGGAAAGCAAGGTACTGATAGCCATCTTCATCTGGCCAACACAGAAGTTCCTCTATCTCATAAATCAGGTGTGAATACAGGTCAGTGTTTCACTAAGCCAGCAAGCAGGAAGATCCAAACAACTGTGCTTAATGAATTGAAAGTGTGTAGACCAATACCTTTTCAAAAACTTCTAATAGTAGCTAACTGGGAAGTGTGCTCTCTCAGTTAGAAGTTACCATCTCCCAAAAAAGACAAAGACGATATATAAACATGATCAAAGTATTTAGGAAAGTAATCTCAGTTATAGTTCTGACTGTGATCTCCCAAATTCCAAACTTCCACAGAAGACAGATTTAGCTCTCCTGACTTCTTTTCTTAGCCCAATTTTCTCCCATCTTATGCATTAAACAAACCTCCATCTTGAAGATTAAGATACTCTCTTCAGGTACAAACACTATTGTAAAGCCACCCACAAACAATGCACATTTAATCTGATTATGAACAAACATTACACCAACATATAGGTGATGAAATCATCTTTTTCCCCCCCCATCTCCCATAAGAACTCATCAAACCCAAGAGATATTATAAGCAATCTTACCTAACACAAAGGTCATGAAAGTATGATAGCAAAGCAACAGCATGGTACACAGCACCGACCTAAAGCTGTATGAGGATGCTCCTTCTTGAAGCTGCAGCAGACCACGCTCCTGTGCAGACAGAGTAAAGACAACAAAGGATTGGAAAAGAATCAAAGTCACCTTTTGGTAGTTTGTTAACTCCCGCAGTGTCATTTGTAGATTGCTCACTCACCAAATTTCCAAAATACACTGATGCAAATAGTTTACATAGCAATCGGAGACACAAACACATGGAATCATCTAACAGCTTTTCAAGGACTTAATGCTTAATCTCTGAGAAAGATACCAAGGAAATAAAAAATCTGCAACTAGGAGGGCAAAGGATAACAGTGCTGAAGGATGTCAGTAAGCACATTAACAAATGAAACAGGGCTGCTGGACCACTATCATGGGTGGAAGATGAAGAATGTTTCAGTTCTCTTTGGGAAGAACTAAGGCCATCAATTGTAAAGCTGTATTCATATTCCAAGTGAGCACAAAGGTTTCAAGCTCCACAGGCAGCAGCATTTAGCAGCACATTCCAGGACAGCTTCCACGATATCAAGAGCAATATTATAAATATGCAAACATTAACTATGAGATTTGCTTTCTAGTAAACATGCGTAGTATGATGGTCACTCTGCAGCAGGGAAAATGCAGTTTAGAAAGGTGCACTATGGCTGCAGTGGAAAATTACTGGAATGTGCTGTACGCCACTACAAAGATATCCAATTCAAACACTATAAATAGGGACCCCGAGGGATGTCTTTTGGAGCCCTTGATGAAGGTATCACAGAGAGCACTCACAGCACGATCTCAGCACTGATTTTCATCTTTCATGTGTCCTTACCAATGGAAAGGTGTTACACTGCCCGACTTCTATCTTTACGGTATAAACCCTGAGGCCTGCAATCATATTCCAATTTTCACCATACAAATGCTTTCACTTAACTAGTGTGGCTAATTTTTTCTAAATGTAAACACAGTTATACTGAGTTTTAATAAATCTTAATTTATGCCATTAATGACTATTGAGGGAAAAGGTACCACTGTCACAAACATCTGCGGGTGAGTTAGTATCACATCCAGCCTGGGTACAAATAATGAGAATATTGACTTGTATGTCACTTCAGAAGAAATTAAAAGATGTGAAAAACGTTACTGAAAATCAATGGCTTTCTGGAAAGCAAGCACTCAGCAAATGAAGCCAACTTCATTTTCTGCTAAAAGCAGAAGTTTGATTGATACAAAACCTCTGCAAAATACAATACGCTCAACTTCTTCCAACTGCTCAGATGAAAACAACAAACACTTGGATTTCTCAAAAAAAAAAGTAGCACTGCAGAACGACAAGGTGGAAGACAAAGCACTCTGCAGAATGAAGTTTGTCGGGAAAAAAATATAACTTTAAAGTAGATTTCCAAAGTCCTTCAGGCTGGATATTCCACTCAGTCTTTACAGACAACAGTACCCTGCCCCCCAGGGTTAGGTAACTTCTGTATGATATAAGAAATGCAGCCCATACCCATCTGTGTGGGACTGCAACTATGAAAGCCGGAACTGTGATGTAAATGCATTAAGAAAGTGCCTATTCTAAAGAAAAGATAGCCAAAATCTGGCATGTATCAGCCTAAATTCTTAAACTGAAGGGTTACACAGGACTGGGGGAGCTCACCAAGCATCATGTGTAAAGTCCTATTTTGTCCTGCACAAGCAATTAAAGAATGCTTACTCTTTACTCTGATATGTGAACACCCCAAACTTTCTACATTAAATTAATAATATAATCAGAAAACACAGTCTGCAAAATAAGAAATCGAGAAGTAGTTCTTATAGTATTGCAATACTTTCTTGCAGAGAAGGCTTGAACAAAGCTGCTTCTCTTTCCCAAATCCTTGCAAACTGCTTCTGTTGTGGTGGGACAACCAAAGTGGGACGATGACTGCTATCACTGAGAAGCATAATTTTGCCACTGTGCCCAGACAGGCTGCCCTGGCTCCTTCTGCATCTGGCAGAGATGGACACACTCAACTGAGGCACAACTCAGCATGGATGCCTGTCAGGCTCTCTGAATCACCTCACTGAACACATCTCCTCCAGAAGGGGCCAATGGAGATTAGGCAGAAAACCTAAAAGGAGTTGTGAGTTGGACAATGTTGCGACACCCATCCGATCCTCAGCAGGGATCAGCTGAGGATCTCCATGCCCAGTCTGCTACTTGAGCCTAAAGAGTTACTGTCTAAACAAACTATACTCGCTGGTGCCAGTCACTAAGCAAGTACATTACGTGTAATTGTAAGGAAGTACCTTTTAACAGCCATAAATAACTCCCACACCTATGCCGCCGGTGACGGGAGCAATGCCAAAATACCAGGACGTGCTTCCAAACAGTCTATTACAGGACATACTGCTACAATATCAAAGAGATGTCAAGCCAACAAGTGTTAATAATTTCTCTAAAATACTCAAATGAAATTAACACAAGATGGAGGCTACTCCACAGAGCATAAGGTCTAATACAGAGCAGGAAGCAACACACTTTGCTTGCAGACAAATGCCACGGTCCAGTACAAACCTCCTCGTCTTTCTATGTGAGTTACTCAAAACATACCATGCTCTAAATTCCCTATACTGTCACTACATTAAAAGGAGAAGTGACATCCCATTGATTTGATGCAAGATATCCAACATTCTCTCAAACAGGAGTCCCAAGGCAAGCAGTGGGGATTTCCTCACTGAACGTGGAATGAACACAACAAAGCTCAAAAGCATTATTAACGAACACGTGGACTGATTCATAACCGTATCAGCTGTGACTAAAATCCATCTATTTTCCTGACATGAAAGCTCCTGTATTATATCCTCCTTGTTTAATTACAAATCTATATAAAGAAAGCAAAACAAGCTTACTGCTCATGTCCCATGACCTGATCACACCACTGAAGGTGTAGCAAGGATGGATACCACTAATAGCTTTTATGAAGAACTAATTAAGTTGGTAGACGGGGTGCTTGAACACATCCCCAAATAACTTTGAAACCTTAGTTTCAAATTTGCAGGAGAGTGAAATGTAAATCAAGAATATGCTCAGTGGGAAATTGGAATTCATTTTATTATAACCTGAGACATAAAAAATATTCATCAGTTCAGCTGCCTTGGGAAAAAGTGTCCTCCCACATCAGAATGTATAATTTGAAATAAATTGGTTCTATCTGAAAGTTTTCCAGTCTTTCCCTGAATTCATGCTGCCAGCTGACCCTCTGATGAGTTGCAGGCAACATATGGCTGACTCATGTCAAACTTTTCTACAGCTTAGCAGTGCAATATCCGTAGCATTCTGTAAACTAAGAATGACAGCATATATTAGCCACAGGAGTCTTGTGACTGCTCACCAGAAGTTAGTCATCATTAAACACAAGAAGTCTGGATAGGATGCATTCCTCATCAACTACCTGAGTGTGTGGAGAAAGCCAGCCTGCTCAGTACAGAACGGTGTACCTGCCAACACACTATGTATACACCTCAACACACAGAATTCCTTATGAAATGGAGCAAAACTGCATTCCTCTCCCTTGAACATCAATACCTAAATATAAGGCCACATAATTAAACACAAATAAGCCCTCAGTTTGACTAACCATACAAGGGGGAAGGAGCTCCAACTGAGAATGGCAGAACTGGCACTTGTTTGAGTAGAAGGGAAGAAGGCAGCCTCAGGCTACTCTTACACTTTTCTGATCACACCTTACCTACTGCTTTGAGACTGCAGACTGCAGTTAAATTGATGTCTGCAATGCCCACAACTGGCTGAGGAATTAATCCTGCTTTGGGCATGTCCTCAACGACCAACAGCCATGACATGTCAGAGAGAAGGAGAGCCACTAGAGGCAAGTCTGCTGGCTCTAAGGCAGATTAGTATCGTGGGAGATATCTTAATGCAATTTTACACCCACTTTTAATAAACACTTGAGTCACACCAAAAGCAGTCTGGTTTCCAGCATGCTATAGCTCTTCCAGGTGAACTACGAGTTGCTCAAGGCACCAATCACAGCTCTCTCACCTTTTGCACAGCCTGGTGCTCACCATGAGCACTTAACTGAAACGGCTGCCTGATCATACAGACATAATCAAAATTCATTCCTTCAGATGGGCTGCAACACATGAAACACAAACTCTTCCTCTCCTCTTCCATTATTGTTTCTTTCACCTTAAAGCCCATTGTACTGCAGAAGATAGCTTCCTCTTGCAAGCTTTGGGAAACTTCCACTGGAAAGGATTACAAATGCAACTGCAATCTTGTTTCTGACTCTGGGCATCTAGTTTAGAATTGTCAAATGCAGAAAGACTTTTTTAGGATGTTAAAATAAATGACCTTCAATGAACTTCAAATAATATGCTTAAAATGATGGCTTTTTTTTTTCTGGTGTGCAAATACCAGGTTTTTGCTTAAATTTATGGTAATCCAGGTCATGCTTCAGACAGATATTAAAAAACTGGAACAGGATCTGACTCATCAACACAAACAGCAGCCCACTCTCAGCCATACAACAAACCCCAGAGCCAAAGGAATAGAACAGAAATTAAATTAAAGGGAAAATTTTCATCTGCAGTAACAGGATGAGTTTTCAACACAGAACTAGATGGGTCCCTCCAAGCCCACGGCACTGGTGATTCTATATGATTTCATTTTCAGAACTGTGCTAGTATGTGAAATACCTTTGCATTTTCTAAGATAATCTGTTGCTTTAGATACTCTGTTTTCATAACAGACAGGTGAAAGTATTGGACTTTTGCCTTTATTGCCTGTGAAACAGCTCCTGATAACCTCCCTGAAACTTCCAAATTCAAATTAATACTCTGCCAAATCTTATTTTTAAACATGATGCTTTATATCTATGATCCTTCCTATAAGCTAATCAAATATCAGTGACACTCACCCACTCATCACCTAAGGGTACAGCTCTGATTAAGGAACCCTCTTTCTCCTTTAAACTTGTTTGTTAAATAGAAAGCTTTATAATAAAATAGTTGAGTTTTGTTTACACTGCTTCTGCTGTGTCTGAGGAATATCAAACACTTAACTTATCCAACATTTATGAAATAAATTTAACTAGTAGATTAAGCTAAGTGAACCTTAATGTTTCCTTAATACAGGAACCCAGCTTTGAATCAATCTCATATTGTGGCAGTGTAAAAACAGACAAAGGCAGGTTCAAGGAATTGAAACCAAGATAAAATAAGTGATCTCCATAATTCAGTATCCTGCTTTCAAAACAATGCATCCACACAAGGCTGATACAGAGGGAGTTATCACTTTCTGTCCATCTGCCCTGTGCAAAATTACTGCAGTTCATGTAAGTTTCCTGGTGCTTCATTGCTAAACTGGCCACAGTCTACATATACAAGCAACACAGGTCAGACCAGTTACTCTCTGAGCAAAAAAGCACTTACTATTCTTTAGGCAGAGAGAACGTAGGCGTTGTGGAGATCATTAAAGACATAGAAAAAAATGAATCAGAAATGAAATGGACTTTTTTTTTCCCCAATATCATGCAGGAGGTGCAAGGGTTACTCTCCCAGTGCCAGCAATGTACATGTTGTGACAGCTATCAGTGCGTTTCAGTCACAATCAATGTAAGAAAGAAGAGAGAAACTTCTGACTCTTTTTTATTCATATTTTTTTAAACTCAGCAGTGAGGGAAATACACCAACAACACTTATTTCACCTTTACCTTGTTTCCAGAAAACCCAACAAACTCCAGTAATCTCAGAATTCGTGCTGGAAACATGGACAGTGTCTATAGAAAAAAAAAATAAAGCAAGTTACACAGTAGCAGACTTTCTGCATCTCAGCTAGACTGCCTTATACCACTTTCCCAAACACAATAAATAGTTGATAAAAATCACTAAAACCATCTTTATGTATCTGAGGATGTTCTGGGTAAATTTATATACTTGCTGTCTTCTGTATATAATTTAAACAGAAATATCCATTTGACTCAGGACTGCTGTGTCTCCAGGATTCCCTGACAGAAAGATGTTTATACAGCACACACTGTAACTGCAGCACCTCTGGGAAGTTCCAGAAATACTGGGTGTGCACTGCACAGTACATATTTGTTCTTTGTGCAGTAAATCCAACATCAGGGCTCACGCCAGACTCTCACACTGCTTAAGGCAAACTGAGGGAAGCACCTGGCACTTTCTGAAGTCCATCACCTCAACAACCACCGCATCCTTCAGCACCTCCGGGTCAGTGCCTCTGATCCACTAAGAAGAATCCTGCTGTGTGCTGCAGAAGACACCTGTACCACACCACCATCATCTGACCTCTTGTTTTCAGAGCAGAATGCAAACAAGGGCATGAAACAACGGCCTTTAACCGCATCATTGGTAGCACTGACGTCCAGGAACTTTTCAGGTATTTAAGTTATCAACACTTCCAGTTAGCTAGCTTTCAGCTCGAGAGAAAAACTGCTGGTACGTACCAAGTTGAAGGCTCCAACTCCAAGCTTTACACCTCCCTCAAAATGAAGATGGTTCTCTCCTTTGACATAATGTGGAGACTGTATGAGACTGTCCAACTCCCTGAAAAAGCAAAAGATTGTGTTCTCATTTTGTGCCTGTTCAAAAGAACATTTTGTTAAATATAGGAAAAGATTATTATTATTATTATTATTAATAAGGATGGGTTATCAGAAATTACTACTTGTTCTTCTAATTGTCATAGATCTCAGTTCTGTAATATCCCTTATTTCACAGCATAATCCAACCAGATCTGAAACTGTTTTGTTCCCAAGCTTTCCACAGCCACACGTTTATCACAATATTGTTGTACTTCGTTTTGTTTATTGCTGGGGGAATAAACCCAACACACTGTTTCAATGGCAGCCACAAATTACTATTCAAGCTGTTTCCAGTTTTTATCTGCTTACTGCTGCTAATGGATATGTGACTTTTTATTGTAACTGCAGCATTTACAACGGACCTGTGTTTGGTCACCTCCAGCCTGCACAAGTGGACACTGTCACCTTTCTCCCTTTCAGCATCCTTCTGGGGAGCCCAGACTGGATGTCATTATGTGTCTGGTATACAAGCAAACCTTTTATGCACTTAAAGCAAATGCTTCTTTCTAAATTATTATTATTATTATTATTTTTAAATAGCACATGGTAAATTTTCAGCCCTGAAAGAGAATTTCTAAAATTGCATCTTTGCAATATTTCCCCCCAATGTCTCTGCCAGGGGTTCTGCTCCTGCTCTGCTGACAGCAGAGAAAGGAAGGCTGGCTTTTTATACCACCAATTCCGTTGTGATAAATATCAATCAATGCAAATAAAGTCTCATTTCATCATTTTCTGTGTAACCTTCTGCACCATACTGTCATCAAGGCTGCAAGTAATTATTTCTTGCCACATCAAAGGTACAAAAACAATAAATGCCAATCTCACTTAACAACTTGCCTTGTTAAAATATGTTCTAGTTATACGTAAGTCGTTTTTATCATTCTCTTGAAGGAGACCACCTAAGTTCTACTAGTTTTATAGCACTCAGCTTTTTACATATACTAAAACTGTTCTTAATTTACTGAGGCAAAATTGAGCATGCTTCCCATAGTATACATTTCAATGCATCTTTTCAGAATTTACTACTGCACTTCAAAACACTTTGCACATGTTGAAAACAGCTCTCCATTACTGCCTGAACATAAATACACTTACCCACATGCTTTTAGCTTCTAGACACCAAGTAATGGACATATTGCAAGTTCAGATAAGCAAACCTGCTTATCATTTTTAATAGCACGCACCTTCCCTTTAGAGTACAACAACTGTCTTACTTAACCAGATTAAAGGTCCAGCTTACCCAATATTTCACACAGACAGTGACACATGCTAGGGAAAGCATCCTCTAGGAATTGCCTGTCTGGGGACTTTGTGACGTGGAAAGACTGCATCTGTTCTATGCTAATTAGCTCCGATAAGCCTATTTCCTGCAAATTCGTTTGACCTTTCTTTGAAGTCAGCTGTTTTCCATTGCAAGCTCCTCTTCAGTTTATTTTCTCTTAGTTTTTTGTTTCATGCCTTCTTAATGGAATTACTCACGCTTCACCTACTGGTTTTTGATGTTCCAAAAAAAGCTGCAGCTAGAACAATAAAGAAATGCTATTTTATATGCCTGATGATCTGTTTCATGCACAGCCTCATCTGAAGTAGACAAACCTTGTGAGTTAACAGGGAAGGGGTTCACTACCTCTTTTTCTTCCATTCCCTGCCTACCTAATGCAAATTTGTAAACCAACTCAACCATGACATCAGTGCCTTTCATTTTGCAAAGAAGGAATCCATGTGGGCTAAGAAAGGTTCTAGATGCAAGGCCCACAATAAAGGCTGGAATAAATAAACCGCTGATTCATTTGTGAATTGGAGAATTCGACTTCACACTTGCACACTTAATTTTATCACCACTCTAACATACCTGTATGTTTGGTAACTGTTTCTGACTTTGATGCCTCCTTTTATGAAGCTAACCATATTCTCATCCTGTGAGAAATGAAAACACAGAAGCAGTATAAATTTATAAGCGTTATGAACAGCTTTTACCATCTGAAGATGAACACATGCCCTGAACATAACCATCATCACACACAGTACAACTCTCTAAGAAACAATACATGGATTTATGGCTTCCTTTTTATATTTAAACACTTCTACTCTGTTTAGATATATACACATACACACAAACACTTGACTTTGATGCCTTCTGTGATTAGGAAAGCCCCCACGACCTGCAGATCATTTGAATTTCCGTAATGAACACAGGGAGCTCAGCTAATGAATGGCCTCTTACAGTCCAGGCACTTATGGCTGTTTCAGAAAAATAGCTCTCTCATTTGTCCTTCAGCATGGTTAAGATCTGAATGTTTCCTGGCTCAGCACCAAACACAAATAACTGCCTGTCCTCAAGAGTCTACAGAATATAGCTTCATATCCTAAAAAAGGAAGCAGGGTAAGCAAAGTCACGCAGGATATGCTCTTTCTGGTCTGAATTGAGTCTGAACTGATCTATGAGCCCCATACTTGTACGGTAGCATGCTACTTCACTAGCTATAATGAACTGAGAAGTTACAGGAAAGTATCTGGGGGACCATTAGTCAACAGCTGTATCCCAAAGAGAGAAGTCTTTAGTCTGAGAAATTTCTGGTGGTAGTTTCTTGCTCCATTAATCAAATCTAATCTGTTATTCTGGTTTGTTTTGATATCTGCTATTGCTTTGGGACAAGAAAGCTACATGTGTTTTAGCAGATGATTTTTTTCTGTTATGGTATTTTTAGAGCCTGTACAACACATTGTGCAGAAAAGAGCGTAGATTAGATGAACACTTTACTGTTATTGACAAGAAAACAGGCCCCAGTCATGCTCAGTATGTAAACAGAGACAGAATCTGGCCCAAAGAGCTTTCCATCTTTCTGCCAGTCAGGAAAATAACTCCATCTATCAAACCTACCAAAAGCAAACTCTAGAAGAAACTGAATTACAAATTAGCATCAGAAGCCTCCTGGCCCAAACTGAAGGATAGGGGCTTCCTTCTGCAGACTGACCCGCCTTTGCCAGCAGTCCTAAAGAATGGTTTCAAGAGCAACAGATGAGGACAGAAGCTGCGCACCATAAGCAGACATGCAATTCCTGATGATATATTCCCAGATAACTGAATCCCAATAATATCCAATCAAAACAATCACAATGATGTGATTCTGTTTTGCTTTGTTCTGTAGAACTAGTTAGGGAGGACTTGGGCATATCAAAGCATGTATTCTCAGTTACATACTCAAGATACCAGCAACAGAGATAACCAGCACAAGAATAGTCCAACATGTCCCTCAAAATCCTGATATTAATTTCTATGTGTTTTCAGCTGGGTTTGGTCACCTACATAAAGCATCAAAATTAACTGATTGTAGCAGCTGTTGGAACAAAGTGTCTTTAAATTTTTAAAACCAGTTCCTGAGCTCATGAAAAATTGAGCACAGAATGGAAGAGGAAGCAAATAAACTGGTCGTCTTGATGCAGAAGAAAATTGGAAATTGTTTTCTTACTCTGTAATTTCTCCTGTATTTATAAGCAGTTTTAAAGATGGATAAACGAGGAAACAGTGCTTAAAAATCGAGAGACATTACATTAAGCATTCTTACAGTTACAATGGGGAAGTTCTAAAAAATACTACTGTAATAGCTTCAATAGCTTCAGACATCACTTGAACTGTCCCAGTGCTAGAGGCTGCTCATGTCAAGAAGAAGGAAGATGGAAATAAAATAGACAGAATAATCCAGATGAAAGAGTCGTACACCACTGGGTCAAATAACAGCATCTACAATTCATTAATTCTAATAGAGAACATATATAGTATTTTGTTTGCAATGAGCTATGCAAGAAGCCATACCTGGAGGAATGTGAGTGCTGCTCTTTGAAGTAAACATTCAGCATAGCAAATTTCTGCATGGATTTCCTCTAGTGTCACATGGAATGGAAGAAAAACAAATCAATCAGATGAAAAATAATTAAACAAAACTTAGATAATTAATAAAGGAATAAACTCACAAATCTCAAACTGAGGAAAGCAGTTTCAAAATTACCTGCACTGCTTCTAGACTACCAAGGCAACTCCAAGCAGTAATGGTACACAGAGTAATTTTGCAGAAATTTCTTAATTATTTCCAGAAATTCTTGAACTTGGAACCTTTCTGGCATTTTCCCCATGAACTTCTAGGCATTTCCTTATGCAGTAATTTTTGGAAATACTGAGTCAGTAGCCAGCATAAAACAGCCAGCAACTTTGGACATGGTGAGATAGCAATTGCCAGAACACCAATCCAGCAATTGCTGATAAATCATCAGTTTTATCAGTGAGTTTTTCACCTAATGTGTTCTTGCAGATTGCCAACTCTATACAATTCTAATTCCAGTGAAAAACCCAAACAAAAATAGACAAATTAGAGACAGTGTTACCTTCAGTAAAGTTTTCAAGGCTTTGTCTATGCACAAGGTTGTTGATGGAGTCAGCTACTGTAGATTTCTTCCTAAATCTGCAGAAAAGTCAGTTTGGTCATTCTGAACATGAGAACTGTATCTTCCAGCTGGCTATCTTTGCAGTCTCTAAAATACCTCCACTGCTCACCAACCCACTGTCACCTCCCTGCGCATGCAAACACGAGAATATTCCATGTAAACTTTTGTTAATGTAACCCTCCTGAGATCTGTCTTTTATCCTTTGTGCACAAAATCCCATTTCGATGGTGGAAAGGATCAGGAGGCTTTTTGAATCATACTGCGTGCGTGTGCACACCGTTTCAAAGGCAGCTGGTTACAGCAAAATCATCACCAAATGGAATGATCCTGCAGCACCTATAAATGGTAAATAGCCTCCAGACACTGCAGAATCAGTACAATGGACAGGACAAAAAACTAACTGACAAAAATTGATTGACAAAAAAAAAAAAAAAAAAAAAAATCAGATATTGTGGTAAACAAGTTTTCAGGAACAGAATGCTGAAAACACTCAGGAGTGTGGTCTGACCTCATAACTGAGGCTCCTTTGAGCAGGAGGTTGGACTAGATGGCCTCTTGATGTCAACTTCCAGCTTCAGTGACTGAATTGCCCCACACTTACTTTTGACAGGTGGCTTGAGCTTCTTTCATGGTGTTTCCTGCATTCATTATATCCTGAGGATCAAATGTCATCATAGCTTGCATTTCCAATATAGTGGCATAAGTCAGTGCATGATACATACTGTCTTTAGTTCTGCAAGAAAACACAAGATTCAAAGCAGAGTTACTTTGTTTTTATTACTTTAAAAAACAAGTACAAATCCAACTCCAGAAATGCATCAGTCTGACAGGAACTAGGTCTAAATGAATTAGAAATCAGGCATGAAGGACATGCAAACAGTTAATAAAACCAAGAAATGCTAACAGATTCTGATTTGTGTAGGAAATCATGTCTACAGCTCCAGTTTCAATAACTGTGGAGATGTTCCAATTCTGAGCCAAGGATAGGTACTAAATGTACATGAAGTACAGGAATTAACCACATGGCCATCATTCAGGGAAAACAAATCACTTTTTTTTTTCCTCTTTAATAAATTACTTAAATGAACTCAACAATACGTGACCAAAATCCAGACATCATTCTATTCTGGGACAGTTACTCAGGACAGACTCAAGGAGATGGTCTAGTAGTAACACCATTCTATAAGCCTGGCCAAAGTAGCATCTTCTTCAAATAGAATTTCCTACTAGAAATATTCCAGTCAGACATGATGGCTTTTTCCTTCTGTCAACTTTCCATCCCAAATTGCTCAATTCAGATGCTATTCTGAGGGACTTCAGATGGTGCCCCTTTTACAGAAAACCAAAAGATACGGCAAGAATGCAAGGAATACAAGCAATCCTAATCTGCAGACATTGCCAGCAGTGTTTCTCAGGCAGGAAGGGTTTATATACCTCACACACTTACAGCATTCACTTAGTATCCATGTTATAACCACCTGCTAATGAATCCATGTATCTTCAGACCTAGATGTCCAACAAAGGCAACTTGAAGGGAAAGCTCAGATGACTTCCTGCTATAGGCACTCCCTGTGCACCTTTCTAATTCACTCATGACAAATTCAGATAAACACTGCTAAAGAGCTACGTTTGTTATTTCAATTCTTTACACCTTTAGGATTGATCAGAAAGGTCTCTATTGCCAAGCTTTCACGACATCCCAATTCACTTCTTTCTCCTCTGGGTTTAGATAACTGGATTGCATTGAAAGATAACCTTAGGGGTAATTTAAGACAATCCTGCACTCATCAGTGATCCAGTAACTCACTGCAATGATCTGAACCCCTTTAAGCTTTCTAACCATTCACTATCATGCACTGATTCTTTTGCTGATGGAGTGAAACATCTTAAACTGTCTTGAAGAGCTCCTGAGGTTTGGTTGTGTTTTCCAGAAGGAAAAAAAAAAAAAAAGAAAAAAGAAAAAAGAAAAAAAAAGAATCTTCTCAGTGGCAACATGCAATAAAATGAAATCCCAGAATTATATGATCCACCTTGTGTACTTTGTGAAACGCTTTCAGATTTAGGGATTAAAATTATACCTGGTGCTGGCACAGACAGCATTACACACACCTGGTACCTCCCTTGCCAGCCTTCATCACAGTGCCAGAGGGCTCCCTTTTTCCAGGACACGTGGCACACTGCATGCTGGCTGGCTGTACTGAAGAAATTTGCAGCGCACAGCTTCAGACCATGCAAAAATCAGCGTTTTCTGCCTGTCCTTAACTCACAGTTGCACACATTACATCGACCTAACACCTAACAAGCTGCTCTAATCAACCTCTAAGCCAAACCAGCAGAAAGGCCATTTTGGGAAACAACCAACTGCTGTAAGCACTGCGGGCCCCCAAACATGCTGACATCCATCTCATCTGCAGAGTGAAAAAGGAGAACAGACCAATAACAGAGAAATTGGTTAAAATCCCACGGAGTCAGGACAGCTCTGTCTCGTTCTCCCAGACTGAGATTATTTCAGTAGACTGTCAGTGTAAGTAGGAAAAAAAAAAAGAACAAATTATAACATGCCAACCTATGAAGTGTTCCTGTTCATTTGATTTCTCATCCGTCTCAGCTGGCACAGATAAACACAATTCACCTCAGATTTATTAAAATAAAATCCTTTCAAATTCAAAGCAGAGGGAAGGCACTAAAAAAGACCTCTTCCAAAATTTCAGAAACTTGCTGTCAGAATCAAAGCAGCTAATCATTAAATCCACCGTTTTAAAGGGAAAAATCATACTTTTGTCTACACACTGGTCAAGAGGGATTTCCCTCTCCAGCAATTTGCTGCACATAACTTTTTCTTTTTTTTGCTTTCAATTCCTCAGCAGGACATTTCGATTCCTCCTCAGGACACTGCTGGAGTTCAACAGTCTTTACGACATAAACTAATGCTCTGATTAATCACTTACCCAAATAGTTGGTATCACATGGCTGAATAAGAGGCTTATATCTTTAGGCATTTATGGAGTTCTGCCACATGTCTGCTCTCCAACTGCTGTACAACCACTATCACCTTTGTAGCACTGCCATTCCTCAAGACAGGCACCTATTCCCACTCAAAACAAGCACCTACATGAAGACTCCAACAGCTCTCCTCTCCAGTTGAAGTGTGAAAACCTAAAAGCCTGGTGTGTTTTAACCTCAGAATTGACTGAAGGCCAATCTTTTGTCTGAGAAACACAGAGCCTAAGATCCTTTTGAGGATTCTTTAACAGTAACTCAATAGCAAGACATGCTATTGCTTGTATCACTAGCTTATAAAACAAAGCTATTGCATGTTATCACTAGCTTATAAAAAGTCCAGGGTCAATTTTATGTGCTAACTTAGTATCAAAATGCTCGTATCAAGTGAAACAAATCCAACAGCAAGGACTGAGAAGGAGTATGTTCATCAAGGCATATCCAGGAACAGGATCAGGGTTCAAACACTACTTGCCTCAGTGGGATGTGGACACATGGGGACTGAAAGGTTGCCCAGAAATACCAGCAGAAGTCCAAACAACCTGCTAGACTACTGCATGGGCTTCCATAGGAAGCCTCCATTTTGATAACTGGACATCTTCCAATAAAGACTTATTTCCTATGAAAATTTCCCACAAGCATTAAGTTTACAATTAGAAAAGACCATTTTAATCAACCCGAGTCAGAGGAATGGTCTAAATCTGGTCTATGCTGAAAAGCTATGATTTAACAAGAATACCCTCCAGCCTTTTTGAAATAAACTGTTCTATAAAATACAGAGTCTAGTAATTTCAGCTAGGAGGTGAGACAAATAATTGTCAGGTTTTGGCAGCAATAAATGTTCTTTTTATAAAGAGTATAAAGCTGTGTTCCTCCAGACTCCAGTCACTAAAAAAGTGGAAATAATGACCTTCTTCATGTTCTTGACATTCTTTACCATAAATAGCTAACCTGAGCTTTCTGTAGAGCTGCACTGTCTTCATCCAAACACAGCCTAGATCTTCAGTATACCTCCATGTGCTTCCCCTTATTTGCACTGTTCAGTTTGACCATCACAGTTCTGATAAAACTTCCCTGCCCCAATGAACAACTCCATAGCTGGTTTATCCTACGATCACGTTTTACCACACAACAAAGGCAGTCATTACAAAATGTTTCTATTCAAATCCTAATAACTTCCTTCAGCTCTCTAAAACTCAGAATACACAAGATAACATTTAATATTGCAATTTAGATTTTTAAAAATTCCAATGACAGTGGATATGCACCACACACCTCCACTATTCTGACAGCAGTTTTAAACAGATAAGCAGTAAAGCAGAACGCCGTCAAACCCATCCGGCACATCCACATATGAAAGGATTTAACTCACCTTTCAGACACAGTCATTCCAGAACCAACATTACACTAACACCTCCAACGGCTTTTGGAGACTATTTCCTGAATAAAATCCACTGCCCAGAATGAATCGTTCTCATATTTCTGCTATACAAGCAGCAAGAAAAATGTGCTGCAGCTTAACCAATGATCCACATTGCTTTGTCGAGAATTCATTTCTTATAGTTCTCCCAAATGATCTGATATCAGGTGATTACACCACTCTTTCCTTTAGGATAAGTGTTAAAATATCAAACATTTGTTTAACCAAAAGGAATAAGAAATACCCAGGAATCAACTCTTTCAGCATTTATTAACTGCTTTCAACTAAATGAGAGCTAAAAATATAGTCAGCTTTTAATTGATTTGCTGTAACTTGAGGTTGAGGATGAACACAAGATGTGTGCCCTCCCCAGTGACTGGACTGTCTGACTGATGCTTCCTGTCACAGTTAGCAAAGTACATATTAAAAATAACTGCTGTGCTTGGTGACTGAGTTTAATGTTTTTCTTCAACTTCTTAGACCTAGTACCAATATTGCATATAAGAGATTAAGCTAATTAAACTTAGAGCAGGAATTAAAAAAGAATTGGAGCCCATCGTTGTACAATAACCATATTAAGAAAGAAAACTGACTCAAACTTTTTTGGCTAAAACTGCTCCAGGAAACAAAATGTTCAGTGCTATGAAGCAAGAACACCAGATTAAAATTTTTATGAAACAAAATCTCATCTTTATGGAGGATATTATTTTCCTAACAGGAAAAAAGAGCTTTATCTCAACAACAAGTCTAGACAATATCCTTAGCTATTTCTTTTTAAGCTGCAAAGAGAGATCTTCTGATTTTAACTCTCATATATTGCCAAAATCTGCTCTCAGTTACACATGGTACAAATCAGTTGGAAATACACTCACTGTGGAAGCCAAATGTGAGTAATTTAGTGAACATACAATAATGTAATATGGAGCAGAGTATGTCCTACAATACAACTGGTAAAGCTGCAAAATCGAGGATAAGATACTCTTCACAAGCATGTAGAAACTGAGAAGTATTTCTTTAAACAAAGATAGAATGTTTACGGACTGTGAAAATCAATTCTGAATCTCAGCACACTAAAAGGCAGCAGTGAGGAACTGAAGACTCCCAAAGAAAACAGTCAGCATTACCACATATGCCCACTCTACATCTCCAGTCATTCCCTGAAGAGATGGGGATCCTGATGGGTATCATCTACGGGGAAATGCAGCATCTTGTTTCTGAATCACACTTGCAAATATTGTAGGTTTGCGTTTCCTTTGCTGCCAAAGGACAACAGGAATAAGGCTTCCTCCCAACAACAGGCTAATGTGAAAAATCAGTTTCAGAATTGTTTTGTAATACGCAATGCACTCAGGTACAAAGAGAGAATAGCAGCTCATGAAATTATCCTACAGGGCCCAACAAAAGCTGGATGGAAACCACATGCAATATGAGAAAATGGATTTTCAAAAAACAACACAGCCTCACTAGGCTTTGCAGTGTATTGAAACCTCCTTTCAATTAAGCATCTCCCTATCTTATGCTAGGCACCGAATAAGCATTTCCAGATGGACACAGGGCTTTACTGACAGAATTTAACGATAATAGTCATTCTTCTTACCATTTTTATGATATCTTCTGATGATACATAAACACAATACAACACTGCTGTGGATTAAAACCAATTCTAGCAATACACTTGAGCCTACAATTTATCATGAATGTCTTTCAGAGTGTACTTAACTTGGTAAGCCATAGATTGTGGTATCAGAAACTGAGGTGAACACCTCAACAAAGCAAAGCAGATCTACAGCATTCACTAATCCCTGATGGATTTCAAGCACACACTCCTGCCCTTAGGTGGCTCCTGCCTGAGCAGTCACAACCTGTGGAGGACATGGAAAGAGGAAGTGAAGGAGGTGCAGAGCACTGACACCTGTATTTATGGATGAATGAGGTAAGTAAAAGCATAACTGAGCAGAAAAGAAGCTGATGCAACCTGCTACTCCTGCTGCTGCTGAGGATATCTGAGGTCCCATACAGGTCTGAGCAAATGTACACACTAAGCCATAATGTTTACTGAAAAGTGTTTGCATGCCATTTCACTGAGTTCTGCATGTGAACACCCAGAGCTCTGGTTACATGACTCATCAGATCACTGATATCTCCTAACACCTCTAAAGTCATGCAGTTAAGGATAAAGGAAACGGCAAACTGAGGTGGCAAAAGAGAAAACCTCCATTATCTATGAATTTTACTTGATATTCCAATAATCCAAAAGAAGACAATGTAATGTGCTGATGGCTCAAAAATAAATGGAGCAAACTGAGGAGAAAAAAACATGACTTAACAAGCCAAGAGCACAGCTAACTCCAGGACAGGGTATGAAAAGGAAATAAAAGAAATTGGCAAGATAAAACAATTTCTAGGAGTTTTGGACCTCACTGCCTCCAGGTGGGCAGCAGTGTAATTAGGACACATGAGCACAATGCTGAGTTGTAAAATAAACCATGAGAAAGTTTCTGCAAGTGGTGAAGTATTAAAGAAAATAACAATAATAACCATGCCACAAACCAAACTCATACATCTGAACTGAAACCTTGAGTAACATGCCCTAAGCTTGACAATTCATTATTAGCTGCTGACATAAAACTACCAACTCTTGCTACATGCAAGAAAATATGGGGAAGGAGGAGAAAAAGAAGCAAGTGTCAGAAGATAGATTTTACTCTTTCAGGAGAAAAAAAAATCCCATATCCTGTGCTACAGCAAAAGGGTTACTTCTTTGGACAGCAATTCAGAACTTTCTGTAGTTACCTTTGATCATTTACATTACTTACTCAACCAAGTGTAAAGCACTTATTCTG